>NW_024081619.1:79310-142505 GCF_003009895.1 Hyaena hyaena | reverse complement strand
GAATAAACCTAACCAAGGATACAAGAGATCTGTATGATGTAAACTATAGAAAACTTATGAAGGAAATTGAACAAGACACAAAGAAATGGAAAAACATTCCATGCTTATGGACAGGAAGAATAAATATAGTTAAGATGTCATTACTACCCAAAGCACTCTACACATTCAATGCAATTCCAATCAAAATTGCACCAGCATACTTCTCAAAACTAGAACAAACTATCCTAAAATTTGTATGGAACCACAAAAGACCCCGAATAGCCAAAGTAATACTGAAAAATAAAACCAAAATGGGAGGTATCACCATCCCAGACTTTAGCCTCTACTACAAGGCCTCTTAACTTTAATCTGTTACTCTTAGAGACTCCACATATCAATTTGTGAAAGAATGAGACTCCAGTACTAAGATGTGATGAGTGCACTTGGTTCACCTAATGAAATATTATGCTACCATTCAAAATAGTGCTGAAAGGGGGGCCTGGGTGGCTTAGTCCGTTAAGCATCCGACTTTCGCTTAGGTCATGATCTTGTGGTTCGTGGGTTCGAGCCCCGCGTCAGGCTCTGTGCTGACTGCCAGCTCAGAGTCTGGAGCCTATTTCAGAGTCTGTATCTCCCTCTCTCTCTGACCCTCCCTTGCTCACGCTGTCTCTCTCTCTCTCCTAGAAATAAAAATATTTTTTTAAAAGAAAGACAGTTTAAAAAAATAAAAAAAACAAAATAGTGCTGAAAATAATATATAACAGTTTGAAACACTGTGATGTTGTGAAAGGAATAAGAAACCAAAATTTGTATGCACTACTTGATTATAAAAAGAATATTTGTTTTATATTTAAAAATGAAAGAAAAATATTAGCAGTACTTACACTTAGATAGTAAAACTGTAAGCAATCCCCTGACTTCATTCTTTCTTTTGTTTTATAAGATGGGCCTAAAAAGTGTATTAGTTTATTTATTTAAAAATATATTATAAAACTATTATCAATAGAAACATTATGGTAAAGGTAAATAAAAGTAGAAAGAATGTAAGCTATAATATATTATAATTTGAAAGAAGGCATTCTACCAATACCATTTTATATAATAAAGTCAGAGCAAATCCAACCAAGGAATAAAAATGACAATAACAATGGTGATTTTCCCCCAAATTTCACTTGCTACTGACTAGTGTGATACCATTGTCAATGTCAAATCACATATTTTTTTGATCCATTCTAAAGCTGATGTGAATACAATGTTCTTGTTACTATGAATCCATTTATTGTCTCCTCCCAGGTTTTACAAATTATACCAACAGATACTTCTCTTGCTATCAAATCAAATATATGCCACTAATAAATTTTTCATTACCCAAGATCTCGGGCAGAAAAGCATAGGACATACCAGAGAACATGAAATCCCAATTTAAGGATACATTATATCTGTTAATACCACAAATTATCTTGCACATTCTGCCAGTGTCATTCTCACAGGTCACAGTTATTGCAGGAATTAGGTTAGGACAAACTGCTTCCTAAGAGCGATGCAGAATAGAGGTATCTAAAGATTGTAGTGGTGGGGGCACCTGGTTGGCTCAGTCGGTTAGGCAGCTGACTATTTCGGCTCAGATCATGATCTCACAACTTCATGGTTTGAAGCCCACAGTGGGCTCTCTCCTGGCAGCCCAAAGCCTCCTTGGGATTATCTCTCCCTCTTCTCTGCTCTCTTCCCACTTGTGCTGTCTATGTCTCTCTCAAAATGTGCGTTCCACTGTGGAAATTATTTTTTCTAGGTACTTCTTTTATCCCATTCTTTTTTGACATGTGTCCAATTGTACTCCTTTTCTATTCCCTTTATTTCTAAATTCTTTTTCATATTTTGAAACTGGACTTGTGTCTGGTTTACTTTGTTTTGGAGATCTGTGTGCATGATCTTTTTCTTTTTACATAATAAAGTATTGTTTTTACATAATATCTTTTTTTTACATAATAAAGTTTTAGTGAACAGAATATTTACTTGATGTCTCCATTTCTCCCTCTATTTCCCATTCAAACACTCCCTTGTGGTAACTCCCAGATTCCTTTTTAAATGTTTTTATTTCACTTTTGAGAGAGAGACAGAGAGAGAGAGAGAGAGTTCAGAGAGTTGGACAGAAGATCCTAAGCAGACTCAGGGCTGACAGCAGAGGGCCCAATATGGGGCTCTACTGTGAGATCATGACCTGCACTGAAGTTGGGCACTTAACCACTGAGCTATCCATGCACCCCAACATTCTTTAGGAAGCAAAAGCCTTCTAAATTAAAAACACACAAACTGGAATTTTAGACAACGGTTCTAACTCTCACTGAATTATGTTTCCTCAGTTGATCAAAGAGCACCCTTTTTTAATTAGCTTTATGTGTTTCTTTTTTTTCAACTTTAATATCAATATAATGAACACAGACTGTTATATTAGTTTCAGGTGTACAGTACAGTGATTCAACAATTCTATCTATTACTCAGTGCTCATCATGATATAACTTTTTCTAATGTGGCCGTCATGGAGATGCAACATGAAGATGCAGCCATATTCCCAACCACATTCTTCAGAGCACTTTCTAGTTCGTCATAGCTTTTGAGCTTTGTGTCATCAAAGTCGCTTTTTTGACACAGCAGACAACTGATTAAACTATGGTACTTAACGAGCCATTTCTGCTTAACGCAGGACTCTTTTAACAGGCAATCTTTCTTTCAAGCCTCCCTGGTGGGTTGGTAGATTTTATCAAATACAAAACATGGTCTGAAAGTTCTTGCTGCACAGTCATGCTTCTCCCCCCTGCCACTCCACTCCCTTCTTTTTTTTTTGAACAGGTTTTACTCCACAATAACATTTTGTAGCCCTTCTGAATTTCAGTCTCAGCATCTACTTCTCACAGGATCTAAACTTCACATATTACAAAATTAAAATACACTAAAAACAAAATTACTGCAGACTGATTACTTATCATCTATCCACTAAGTAAAAAAAACCCACTTATCCTCTTAGACTTGATATCATGTGGGATGATACACTTTACGAGTTCTTTCTAATTACAGTTTTTTCCAACTATATAGCCACTTGTCCAGAACTATGAAAAGTTATTTGTCAGTATGAACAGTATATGACTCTAGCCTAGAATCCTCAATGATCATCAGTTTAATTAATTACTGAGTATGTGATGGTTCACATATTTTTAAGAGGCACTTCCAGACCCTTAAATTTGAGAAAAAATACCATCCATACATACATATGTCTAAGCTCCCCTATATTTCCAATTGATAGTTTTTATTTTGGTTGCAGAATTTCAGAGGAAATCATACTTTTACATAAAAACTACAAGAGCAACAATACCAGCAAAAGCATCACAGTTCCTTTTTCAAAGATCAGAATCACATTATCATTTTATGTTTTGAACATAATGGTTTATTCTGGGGTAGAGAGTACATATTTACATGAAAAAAATATAAACCTTTTATCATGATCCTGGCAAATCTAGATCTTGTCTTTTTTTCGCTGAAACACCTACCTCCCTGTGCTTTGTCAGAACACCTTAATGTTTACGAACTTCTTTATAAGTAGCTATAGGTGTGTGTGTGTGTGTGTGTGTGTGTGTGCACGTGCACAGGTACGCACAAAATCAGAGAGTACCAGCAAGACTAATACATGTTCCTACAATTATTTTAAGTGATATTTAAATTTTAATTTTCAACTTTATTATTTTCATCAAACATACAAATCCCCATGGATACAAATATATAAGCTATTAGGCTATTATATTATTTAGGATTCTATTGATTGCAGGTGATATAATCACAAGTAAAATGAGTTTGGGCAAAATGTGGACCATACAAAATATACTGGCACATTAATCAAACTACACTTCTCAGGGAAATCAGAATCAAGACTTTATAGTCCAATGGGACTCTCTCTCTCTCTCTGTGTCTCTTATATTTTCATCCCGTGGCCTGCTTGCATGTTTTCTGAGTTCACATATGCATTGGAGCAGTGGTGGTATAACTGCCTTGTGAGAGTCGCTTATTAGAAAGTGATGAAACAAAAAAAAAACTTTGTTGCCAGATGGGCTTGTTCGAGTGCTCCTAGTTTTTAACATGTCCTATATTCCCATTCTACAACTAACATTTATTGAGATATATTTTAGTTTTATTTCAGGTGGGTAGGAGATACATTCTAAGTCATCCAATATGAATAAAGACTTACCACGTTGCAGGCACTATGTTCAACAATAGTGACAGGTGGATAAATCCAAGACAGACCTTACTTTGTAGTAGCATATAATTCAATAAGGAAAACAAAAGGGTAAAAGTAAAACAAAATTATTTAAATATGCCCATATATATGATATATGTTATAATAAATTTATATACAAAACTTTTCATTAGTAAAAACTGATAGCCTTTGCAGAAAGGGGTGGAAATTTGGGGGTAGGGAGAGGTTTGACATTGGAAGTACTGCCTGACAAACATTTGGAAGAATTAATGTGTTTAACAGTTGAATTACGAAAAAGAATACAAAGTGTTAAGGCAGAGACTCATAGAATAATATAGTACTTTGAAAAATTGTAAATATTTCAGACAGAGTAAAGCATATGAGAAGTTTTATATATGAAGAGTTAGATGGATATCCAAAGCCAAAAAAGTAAAGATCTTATAGACTGTGCCAAGGATAGTGGAATTTATTCTAACATGATTCAGTTTTTAAACAGGATTTTCATAAGCCAGGGTACGGTGAGAAGATCAAACTTTATTTTATTTATTTATTTATTTATTTATTTATTTATTTTTATTTTCACATCTTTTTTTTGAAATGTTAGTTTTTGAGAGAGAGAGAGAGACAGCGAGTGAGGTAGGGACACAGAAAGAGGGAGATAGAGGATCTGAAGCAGGATCCACACTGTCACTGAAGAGCCTGATGTGGGGCTCAAATTCACAAGCTGTGAGATCATGACCTGAGCCAAAGTTGGATACTTAACGAACTGAACCACCCAGCCACCTTGATCAAATTTTCATTTTAAAGAGATGTTGCTGGCAACAGTGTGGAGAGAAATTTGATGAGGAATTGACAGCTGTTAAATGGTTAAGAGATGAGAGGTATAATTTCTTGAACCAAATCAATGATGCCCAAGACTGATGACTGAGGCTTATGGTTTCTGAGATGGAATGGACAGAGGATCTGAAGAAGGCACAGCGTGGGGCTTGGACTCATGAACTGTGAGGTTTTGACCTGAGCTGAAGTTGAATGCTCATGGACTGAGCCACCCAAGTGCCCCAAGAATGGTAGACTTTTGAAAGGGGCTATTTAATCATCACTGTTGACTTTCTGAGCTTATGCTGCTTCTATTACAACAGAACTGAGCAGGTGAGAGAGCTATATGGAGTTTTGCCTTGGCTCTATTCCATCATTAACCTTAGGCAATCTAATTGATAATTTCATTTTCTGTCAGCTCAAGTGGAAAGATGTTGTAAAGACAATTAACTGAGAATTGGAGAAGGGAATACTTCCATTTGATCACCAAAAAAAAAGTTAAAATATACTATATAGAAACTACACTGCAAAAAATTAAATATAAAATGATAGACTATTATTATCCAGAATCCTTTAAAATTCCATCTTGGGGCGCCTGGGTGGCCTAGTCGGTTAAGCGTCCGACTTTCGCTTAGGTCATGACCTCGCGGTTCGTGGGTTCGAGCCCCGCGTCGGGCTCTGTGCTGACTGCCAACTTGAAGCCTGGAGCCTGTTTCAGTCTATCACTCCCTCTCTCTCTGACCCTCCCCTGCTCATGCTGTCTCTCTCTCTCTCTCTCTCTCTCTCTCCTCTCTCTCCTAGAAATAAATAAAACATAAAAAACATATAAAAAAAAATAAAATTCCATCTTAGCAAGGTAATATGCACAAATTGTACATTTTACAATAGATTCTGACACATTTGATTCATTTTCCATGGAATGCAAACCTTTGCAATGAGCCAGTTATTTGAAATGAATCTGTTTAGTGATATACCTGATGGCAACTATTAGTTCAGTTGAACTACTAAATTAATATTAAATTTAGTTTTAGACTGAAACTTCATCTGGTTAGCTGCAGATTTTTTTTACATAAAAGACAAAAAATTTTAGATGACAAAATTAACCCAAATATGCTAGGGAAAAATCTAAGAGGATTTTAAAACTCCTACATAACATGAACAAACTGTATTTAATCCACAGAACACCCTAAGCAACAAATCCTTTCTAACTTTATAGGCACATGGTTGACTCTTTTAAGGAGAATGCTTTTCACAATTAAATATAAAACTTAAAAAAATCTTTAACATAATTTCAGACTTGATTTGAAGATAAATGTGATTGTAGGGCTTAAATGACTTAAATTATCCTTGGTAGTGAACAACCTTGATTAAAATGCTAGTGAATAATCTTATTTAAAAAACAGTAAAGTGTGGGGATGAGCACTGGGTGTTATGTGGAAACTAATTTGGCAATAAACTATTTGTAAAAAAAAAAAGTACAAAACAAAACAAAACAAAAAACCAAAAAAAATAAAATAAATAAAAAACAGTAAAGTATATAAGACTAATGAATTCTACTAGAGAATTTTAGCCAGAAAAATTATTAGAGCAAAAGGTATTAAAGAAATAGGAAAAGAATGGGAGAGAGAGAGAGAGAGAGAGAGAGAGAGAGAGGTTTCATCCAAAGCAATAACCTACTTAATAAGTTCTGGGGATCAGCATGTATTCCTCTTTCTGACAAAGGCATGGAGAGGAGTGTGGTACCCCACTCAGTCACATTCCATGCATGAGAGAAACTCAGAACAGAAATCCCTTTGGCCACTTTCTGCTTAATGTTTCTGGTACCAGAGAAGTCATAAATATTTATATTATCCTTCTTATATTTTTCATCTTAGATAAGGTTTATCTTTTTCTCCCTCTTTTTTTACCCACTAAACACTAAAGTATTGAGGACAATAAAAACAATCTCCTTATATCTTTCTGTCTTAGACAAGTTTGATCTTTTTCTCCCCCTTCTTTTTTGTCACTTAAGTATTAGGATATTAAAAACAATATTCCATTGACTTTACTATCATATCAGCCAAGAAACACTAAATATAACAAGGCTTGCTCTTAGTTGATAAGCAACAATTAGAGTATGAACACTTTACAAAAGAGTTCTTAACTTGAGGCTTTAGAACATTTTATTTGATAGATGTTTGATTTATTGTGTTTATGTGTGTGGCTAATTGAATCAAACTAAATGTGGCACTGCTGTTTTCACAGTGAAAAAAATCTGTGATAATAAATTACCCATTTTTAGCTCTTTTCAAGATAGCAGGTGAAATTAAAATAATAGGTTCTCAAGAGAGCTCTTAAAAATTTAATATGTTCTAAATTTGATGACTGGAAATAAAAGATCCTAACTTTTTCTTTTTATTTTCTCTTTTGTTTTTGTTTGTTTGTTTTTTGGCCTTGAATAACTTGCTAAAAAAAAAAACAAAACTCAGACCTGGAAGGAACATAGCATCCCCTCTTTTGTATCTTCCACACACGAATTCTCCCTACAACTGGATGAGACATAGTTATTCATTCTTTACTCAAACACTTCCTGTGACAAGGTTCAGGCCTTATTGCTCTAGAAAAGCATGGAATAAATTAAATTGACCTTGTTCATATGGAAGTAAATTTTTAGTATCAATTTTAAAATGTAGAGCATGGTATCCTGTATTTGAGACTATATGTTTATCAAAGCACATGAGAGTTTTTAGCACATGTTTTTAGCATATTTGCCATACATTTCTATCTTTCAAAGAATGTGACGTGTTTTATTTTCACACTAACACTATTACTCTGGGCACTTTCTTACTATGTATTAACTAGCTTTTAGGGGCACCTGGGTGGCTCAGTTGGTTGAGCGACCGACTTCAGCTCAGGTCATGATCTCATGGTTCATGGTTTTGAACCCCGCATCGGACTCTGTGCTGACAGCCCAGAGCCTGGAGCCTGCTTCTAATTCTGTTTCCCACTCTCTCTGACCCTCCCCTGCTCACACTGTTTCTATCTCTCTCTCAAAAATAACCAGCTTTTAAACTTAAATACAAGAGTTTCCATTAATATCTGTCAAAATTTAGATCGTTATTTTGACTTGTTTTCCATCCATCAAAATTAATTTGACTATTCATTGCTCACCTTACCTTTTTGCTATCCTGTACAGTGTTACACCATTTGTAAAAGCATTAACAAAAATGACAATACCAGCAACTACACCAGGAGCAGATGATGTCAGACACAAAGCAAACATAGGACCTTGGCATTACTATCAGTTCTCCTTAAGGATTACTGTATCATAAGCAAATGTAAGAACAATAAATCAAGTAGGATAATAGGGAATGGTAAAGTCTGGAGAAGGGAAAAAGACTGGCAAATAAAGTAAAAAATAAAGTGGGTCATAATGCTACAAAGCTCACCAAATGTTACTTGAATGAATAAAAGAAAAAAATAATTGAAACAAGGAAAAAAGGAATGAATGGATGATTTGGAGGAGAAAAAGGCAAATATATAAAAATCATCCTCAAAATATACACCATGTCTTCAATCACACACACACAAAAGCAGATTGTTCCTCAGATTTTCCAGCCCATTTCCCAAAGTTGCATGATAGTCTTTTTATAAATTATCCCCTTAAAAGGCTATATTTTTATTTGATCTTGTTTTAACAGGGGTAAATATCTTGTTAATACCATACTATGTAGTATTCCTAGACTCTATCTTCCAAAAGGTAGCTCTAAATTCCCCCCTGCTATAAATACCATTTATGGATCTCAGTCTGGAGTACACAGCAACCATATACACTAGGATGGAAACAGAATACGGGGCAGGAGGTAGAGGGATCTTGAATCATTTTTGTATAAAGTCCTAAAGTGAAGTTTTAAATAAAAAAAAATATTTTAGAGAGGGGGAGGGAGAGTGTGCGAGTAGGGGAGAGAGGCAGAGGGAGAGAGAGAAAGAATCTTAAGCAGGCCCTATGCTCAACATGGAACCTGTCATGGGGATACGTGGGGGATAACCCTAGGATCGTGACGTGAGCTGAAAATAAGAGTCGGACAATCAATCTACTGCATGACCCAGATGCCGCTAGAGTGAAATTTTAAATGCAAATCCGAATGAAAAGTAATTAGTAATTTATTTCCTTATGCCAAGGAGTCAAACAAGGTAAACTGTTGTATCCCAATGAGAAGGAATATAAACCTGGGCTCCCTCAGTGATGATTTCAATTGTTAGGATTAATTTCTCAGTTGAACAGAATCTGCAGGTGGGATTATTCTTTTGCTGCTTCTGTTCAACTCAAAATATTTCCTGACAGACTGTGACAGCAAGTAAATAAGGCCTGTGTGTTTCAGAGGCCAGAGAATGACTGGGCTCATGGAAAATGTAATCATAAATAAATATATTCCAAGGGGTTCCTATGTGTACTGAGCTCTGAGATAATAGAGAGGGGAAAACCTCACTTACATTGAAGAAAAAAAAGTTTCCTGCCTTCCTTCTCACTTCTGCATAAATACTAACAAAAGGCTTGTGGTATATTTTTGGTCAAAAACTCTGGCCACAAGCTGTCTTTTATGAGCACTAAATATAGCACTTTTTAAATGGTTATTTGGTTTTAAGATTTGTAGTTAAGTAAAAATATCTAGCTTATCTTCCATATCTTAACTGCAAGACAGAATCAACTTAATTTAAAATAAATATTTGTCAAACAAATTAGGTTTATTCAGGGAAAAAGAAAGAAAATATAATAAGTTAATTAATATTAAACTTATGCAATCCTGTCTGTGTAAAAATTCCTGTACTGATAAAAGCCTTTCATTGGTTTTTAAGTAACAGCCTTGCCTAAACTTGCTTATAAAAGAATACTAAATGTAATTTTAAGATAAATCAAGATGATACTGCTTTAGTAAAATAATGACAAGCTACTTTGTCATAAGATCTGGATATGATGGAAATCGGTGTCTGGAGTCCGTGCCATTCTCTTCACAAATGCCATTTTTACCATGAACTGCAAATAAACTAAGACTTGATATATACTCTTACTTTAATTTACATACTAGAAAAGGGTTTCCATTTTAGATGAAGTCTCTTTTGAAACGTCAGGATTCCTTATGCACTATAAAAGCTGCCTCCTATAACTTAACGCTGACAAACCAGAATAACTCAGAGTCACTCCATGTCTGACACAGAGATATTGCTGTCCTTTTGTCCTACATTTTAAGTAGCAATTTTTACTTATTTCTAGATTAAGGAAAACATTTGTTTTTTAAATCCAAAAGAAAAGGAAAAGATTACCTTCCTGCTTTCCAACTTGCTGTAAAATCACTGAACTCCAGTAAATGTAAAACATTAGATGGAGTAATCATCCCATTAAAGAGATTAACTTAACATCTGATTAATATGCTATCAGATCTAAACCATCTCTTAAGATTTGAACTCCTTTGTAAGAATATGATTTTGATGTCCTAGTTCTATGAAAGATTTAAAAAAAATCTACTTTTGCTTAAATATTCAAAGAAAAAGTTGTTCTTAGGGAAAGGAGTTTTAAATTTGTTTACTTCCACAAAAATTTTTAAGGCTAGACGTAAAAAATGTTATTATGGTGAAATATATCATTTGAATTACAGAGAAAAACAAACACAAAAGCATATGAGTGTACGTTTGTGTACGTGTGGTAGTTGGGGGGTGTTGTAGAAAGTAGGTTAACTTTATATAGGGTATAGGAAATTTAATGCTTGTCTTATTATATGATAAAAATAGGTTAGATGGATGGTGTCGAGCAGATTTTTTTTTAGTGATATGCAATATGCTCAGCTAAAGGCTTATTTTAAAATAGAAACTACAATTTGCAAGGAAATTATGCCTTATGAAAACAAATCTTTTAAAGCAATCAATTATAAAGTTTTTTTCATTAAAATACAAACTGACATCCTCTCTGCTTGATGCTTCTAAATAAACATAGGATTTTGATTGTATTTCTTCTCTTTGTATCTATGCTTATCTATGTTTATTTTTTTGTTAAAAATGCTATTGAGGCAAATTCAAAATGTCTTCTATTGAAATGATTTTTTTTCTTAGTTTAGATGGTATATAACACATCTATAGTCAGCATAATTTGAAAAATGAGAAATACTTAGTTAAAAATAGTATAATCAGAATAGGTAAATCTGAGTTCTAATACAGAGACTGATACAACAAAATATGAATTGCATATTGAGTTAATCATATCATTTCTCAGAAATCTCAGGCTACTTATAATGAGTATTATCCATTTTCAATTTTTTAAAGAATTGTTAGTCTTCTTCAGTTGTTCTAAATAGGTACTTGAGTAACACCAAAAACATACTTGGGTTTTTCCATCAGATAATATACTCTGAAGAGTACATCCTGCACCAAGAATGTTTCTGCTTTTCTTTCAGTGTCTCTGGCACCAAATGATGCACCACAAAAAAAGAAATAGCCTTTCAATCATGTTCATTAGGAATTTTGTAACTAAGAAGTTATAAGAGAACACAGTGTCCATCTCTATGATTATAGCCCATATTTATATATGATGTCCAATAGCTGTATTTCTTAAGTGCCCAAAATGGAAAGTATGCTTTTAAAATCAAGACAGATTATACCTTTGTTTTTCTTTTATAAACCTACAAAATCTTACAAGGAAGGAATTCCTCTAAAGAGTTTCTGATTTGGCTCAGATCAAATAAAAAGGCAAACATTACTGGGAAAATTGCCATGTGTCAACTGTTTCATGTCATATCATGTGGTAATATAGTTCTCCAAACAGCAAATGTCAGAATGCTGACACTCCACTCTACAAACTAAAACAAAACAAGCACGAAATTGAGCATAAATGATGCAAAAATAGTGGCAAGAGTGCATTTCTAGGTGAATGGTGTTTGTGATGACTAATATTTTCTTCCTAAGGTTCTAGTCCACCTTCATTTATTTTCTATAGGACAACCTTGAGGGTGAGGGGTACAGAGAATACATGAGAGTCAAGTGATTTTTAAAGTTCATGAAGAAGAAATGATTTTGAATCCTTGCTTAATTAAAAATGGAACAGTACAAAAGGGTGACTCACTGCCTTCATAAGAAGCTGAAAGTTAAAAATTATGCTATTTCCTGAAAGATTGATTCTAATATTGCTTTGTATAAAACCCTTCAAATAGATTGCAAAGTTCACCTATTTAGAATATTTGTTGATATCACTGCATTGTGTTTTTTAAATGCAAAAATATAAAAAATCAGGTAAAAAGAAGGTCATTTATTGCATCAAATAGTAGCTTATATCATAAGCTAAACCAATTGCTTCCTTTCTAATTGACTGACTGAAAAGTTAAAGTATACATTCTTCAAATATTTAAATCTTACCTTTGGAGAAACATTAACATGAATGGTTTCTTCATCCAATTGTAATTCAACATTCCCTAGCCATTAAGGTACAAATTTATGCAAGAAAGCAGAGGTCCTAATATGTGTTACATTTTATTCAGAAACATAGATGACAGTTCCCTTTACTAGGTAGCTTAGAGTGACTAGTTCTTGTCATAATGTTGTCATAGTGACAGTGACATCAATGTACTTCATGGTAATCACTGCAGTGATTTATCTGAGAAAAATATCAGTGCTGATTCCTGGAGCATTTTACATTCCAAAATGTTGTAAAATGTACTGTTTAATATACTGCAGGTAAATGAGCTTTACTTAAATAAAGCATGCAAAAATATAGGCTAACATAAGAATATATGTATCTGTGAAATGTAGATAAAAAACCCAAGTGTGTGAATGGATGATGGTGAACATAGCCAAGAAATTATGATTAACTGGTTGCTAAGGAAGATTCTGCTCTCAAGTGCCTTTGCCAAATTCAAAAGCTACTCAAGTCATGAGCTCAGTTTAATTATTTTGTTAAATCCTTTTTAATTTTTTTTGGACTCCCAGAGTGACATGGGGGTTCTGGATTCCATCCCTCACGGTCTTGGCAAAACACTTTCAGGCATCACCTTTCATGCCAAAGGGATGTTACTGAAACTTCAGATGTTACATTTAGTGGTTCAGTTATCTCTCTGTCCATGGCTTTGCAGACTGACCTCACAATAAGCAGTAGGAACAACACTGTCAGAGCATCTTAGAGATGAACAGAGAACCCCTATTTTTACGTCACTAACTCATTAAGAATGAAAAATGTATACACAAAAAAGGTTACTTTTTGTATATTTAAAATGTTTTGGGGGGCACCTGGGTGGTTCAGCTGGTTGAGCATCAGATTTTGGCTTAGGTTATGATCTCATGGTTCATGGGTTCAAGCCCCACGTTGGGTTCTGTACTGACAGCTCAGGGCGTGGAGCCTGCTTTTGATTCTGTGTCTCCCTCTCTCTCTGCCTCTCCCCTGCTCAACACTGTCTCTCTCTCTCAAAAATAAATTAACATAAAAATGTTTTCTTTTAATAAGTAAATCATTTTAATATCAGCCTCTGATATAATAATTGAATTTTTCATATCAACTTACAGGATTTATTTTTAAAATAATAATTCATAATGAACCACAGATTTGATAAGTATGGGATCTCATGCTAAAATTTGGAAGAAAATTACTCCTTCTTCCAATCTAAGACACATATATCTGCAACTGATTGTGCAGCCTCATTTTGAGACGTTAATGCCTTTTATGAAGGTGTGGATCTGACCAGTCATCAATTCCTTATCTAAAAGTAATTAATTCTAATTAAAATTAAGCTTCTATGGGCAAAGCAGAACTTATCTGATTTGTGTAAAATCTATCAGTTTGTGGAAGATAAGCTATGATAATCACAACTGGATTACTTTTCAGTTAGAGATTTGCTTCATTCATCATTCTCATTAGTTAGCCTCTGAGAAATAGCATTGCTACTTTGTCACCCCTGTAATTTTACTTCAAACCTGGTGACTTAGATGTGGCCAAACATAATGATCTGTCTGCATTGAAAGAAATACCTTTCAGTTGAGTAAAACATATGTGCTTATTCAGGGCTCTATTAATTAAGACAGGGTGAGAACAAGTCTCTCCAAACCACTGCTTTGTCATGTGTACTAACTACCCACCTCCCCTTGAAAGCCCCATGCCCCTTTCCTATCCCTTAGCTCAAGATGGCATATAATCCTCAATTGCCCCATTCATCCTTGGGTCTTATACCCTTATGATGAATCTGCAGGTAGATAATAGAATTTGTTTTTCTGATGCTAATCTATTTTATGTTAATTTGATTATTAGGGCAGTCAAAGAACCTAAACAGGCAGAAGGAGAATTTTTTCCTCCCCAAATACAGCTTTCAGAGAGGTAACTTTGATTCATTATTATTAATAAAGGATTTTATTTCCATTTAAGAAATTTTCACAACTCACTGATTTGACATTTGAAGTTCTGAATATTGACTTTATGCTATACCATCTCAGATTTGTGAAGTGTGGGATCTGAGACCAAAAGTCACATTGGATGAATACTGTCAGTAGCATGTTTATACATTATTTTACATCTATAGAAACATATGTATGACCATATTTATACTGCTTAATAAAATGTACATTTTGCATTGAAACATTAAGGTTTAGTCATTATCAGTCGCTTTGCAAACCTAATTGAGAAATTATCATAGACCAGAGCTACCCAAATGCAGGCTAGGAGATTTTGCCAATATCTGAGGACACTGTTGTTTGTCATAACTTCATAATGAAGGGGTGCTACTTGTACCTAGTTTTCTTATAATTGCCCCAAAGCAAAATTTTTAAAAAGTCACATCATGTTAAAAAAATTAGATACTACATCTCCACAGATCTGAAATTTTGGGGTCTCTAACAATATCATGGTGGAATTGTGAAGTGTGTTAAAGTATGAATTATATATTTTTATAATAATAATATCTTGGTGAATTTCTTGAGTCAAGATGGCGGGTATAGCAGTTTTGCTGTTGGAGTTTATAAGTTGATAGTTCAGTAAAGTACATGTAAAGGTTAATGATATAACTAAGATGAAGGGGTGGCTGTGGTGAGTGGGAGGTTGTGGTGGCAGGCAGGAGGGAGGGAGGAAGTAGGCAAAGGCTCTGGAGGGGAATAGAAGGTCCAATCAAAGGGTGAGACAGTTACCTACTGGGGGAATCAATAATCTGCATTAATCTTTAGAATGGCACACACGGTACTGACCTCTATAAAATTTACCTTTAGGTATAAAAGTATAGATAGAGAACAAGGGACATAACAATGGATGAAGCAAACAGCAAGCTCTGGAAACATAATTTCTAATCATATTTTAAAAAGAAATAAGTGTCCCATGTTCAATTTATCGTCATCTTAGGGGATAAGAGAGGCAACCCATGGATTTTGCTGGTATGATAGTCTCAGTGTCTAAGGAGAAGTTGTGTCTGGCACAGGATGCAAAGTCATTTCCAATGCAGTGTCATCCGAGGTGATGGCTTCTCTAAGAGCAAGCTGCTGGGCTAGGGCAATTTGGTTTGGATACGGTACTGGAATATCCTTTTTAAGTGGATGAGCACTTGAGCTAATTAGGACTTTGTTTTTGCGGATCTATGGTTTTATAGCAAGGCTAAGTCTCTTGTAAAATCTGAAAATGAAGGCAATGTTGGGCTTGAAGGCTTGACTTATAAATATATTTTAAGTCAAGGCTTTATGGGCACACAGCTAGCAAAGATGATAGATGATGCTTGTATCAAGGATCTGGCTATAATTGGACTAAAGTACCAGAAACTAACTGGCACAAATAAATCTCTAATTAAGAATGGTCA
Organism: Hyaena hyaena; assembly: GCF_003009895.1. Classification (NCBI taxonomy): domain Eukaryota; kingdom Metazoa; phylum Chordata; class Mammalia; order Carnivora; family Hyaenidae; genus Hyaena; species Hyaena hyaena. The sequence goes on along the minus strand of NW_024081619.1, from coordinate 126,683 downwards.
AATCTAAAGGCTCCCAAGTGTTCAAGGTTTGGTCTAGGTGTATAATGAGGGAGATTCTACTGCAGATAGGTTTTAAATCACATGGCCAGATTTGGGCACATGTTGTTAATAGGATGTCATGTTTGTCAATTAAAATATCTGTGGCTGCATTTGGAGCTCCAGCATTATCCTGTAGGCAAGTCTCCAATTTAGCCAATTACCATGGATGCTTTGCCTCAGTTGTTGGTTTCACTGGTAATGGACAAGCCAGTGAAACAGTGGTTTACTTGAGTGGTTTGAGTCTTTGGACTGCAAACCAATGAAAGCCTCCAGAAAAATAGCAATGAGACCAACAGTTAACAGAATGGTGTATAGATCCACCTGACAGACTTTTGTTGTCTGATGTTGATTTTCCTCTGACTTGATTATTACCAGTGAGGTATTGTTTCATCATTATGGGATATGACATTCATTTTATTATCTCTAAGTGTTATTTTTATTTTATTTACTAAGTCTAGTTTTCTATCTCCTTTGTTTTAGTCTGCACTATCTGTTGGAATGGCCCTGAAAGAGTAATTTTAATTTTCTGGAGAGAATCAGAAATATTTCAGGAATTAAGTATCCACCCCTTATAAACTGAATATTGACAAAGATTTTTAGAGTGGTAGAAATTTAGGCTCAAATGAATCCTACATCAGATGGGCAGAATCCTGGCCCATGGTCCCAGGAGAGTATGTACCCTAAATCTTGCCTCTAGCTCTATGGGATGGGAGCATAATTAATCTATAAAAATAGAAGAGGCTGCCATTAAGGTGTGTTTATAAACATGTAGGCCATAGAAGGTATGTTTATATACATGTAGGCCTGGTATATTCTCCCTATAAACACAAGAAAGGAAACTTGTATAGGAAGTTTTTACTTATCTTTTAATTGGTGTGTAGTATGAACTGTCTAAAAGGCATTGAGTTGAGAGAGACTAATGCCTGGGGCAAGATAGACACCATTTAGTGGCATATTTTGTAACTGAAAGGAGAATTTTTTGAAGATCCCATTAGGTCTCTCAATTAAAACACCTGTCTGGGACCTAATGGGTACATGAGTTTTATTGGATGGGGTTAAGCACCCAGTATAGTCATACCTTGGAGATGGAAAGTTTAGTTCCAGAACACAACAAATAAAGTGAGTATCACAATAAAAGCAAGGTCAAACACAGCAATAAAGTGAGTATCACAATAAAAGAAAGGTCAATGAATTTTTTGTTTCCCAGTGCATATAAAAGTTATGTTTATACTCTACCACATTCTGTTAAGCGTGCAATAGCATTATGTCTAAAGACACTGAATATACTTTAATTAAAAAATACTTTAATGCTTCCATCAATATATGGTCAACTAGTCTTCGATAAAGCAGGAAAGAATATCCAATGGAAAAAAGACAGTCTCTTCAACAAATGGAGTTGGGAAAACTGGACAGCAAAATGCAGAAGAATGAAATTGGACCACTTTGTTACACCATACACAAAAGTAAATTTAAAAATGGATGAAAGACCTAAATGTGAGACAGGAAACCATCATAATCTTAAAAGAGAACACAGACAGCAACCTTTTTGATCTCAGCCGAGAGCAACTTCTTATGAGATGTGTTGACAAAGGCAAGGTAAAACACGTGAACATGAATTGTTGGGTCTTCATCAGGATAAAAAGCCTCTACACAGCAAAGGAAACAATCAACAAAACTGAAAGGTAGCCTACTGAATGGGAGAAAATATTTGCAAACAACACATCTGATAAAGAGTTGGTATTCAAAATCTATAACAAATTATCAAACTCAACACCCAAAAAACAAATAATCCAGTTAAGAAATGGGCAGAACACATGAATAGACACTTTTCAGAAGAAGACATCTAGATGGCTAATAGACACATGAAAAGATGCTCAACACCACTCATCATCACAGAAATACAAATCAAAATCATAAGGCAGTATCATCTCACACCAATCAGAATCACTAAAATTAACAACACAAAAAACACTGGATGCTGCCAAGGACGAGGAGAGAGGGGAACACTCTTGCACTGCTGGTGGGAATGCAAAGTGGTGCAGCCACTCTGGAGAACAGTATGGAGGTTCATCAAGACACTAAAATTAGAACTACCCTATGATCAAACAATTATACTATTAGATTTTTAACAAAAGAATTTTTAAAAAGTACAGATATGAAGGGATACATGCACCACAATGTTTAGAGCAACATTATCAACAACAGCCAAACTATGGAGAAAGTCCCCAGTGTCCAACGACTGATGACCGGATAAAGAAGATGTGGGATATAAACAGTGGGATATTACACAGCCATCAAAAAGAATGAAATCTTGTCATTTGTAACGGTAGGGATGGAGCTAGAATGTATTATGCTAAATGAAATAAGTCAATCAGAGAAAGATAAACACCATATGATTTCACTCATATGTGGAAATTAAGAAACAAAACAGATGAACATATGGAAAGGAGGAGAAACAGAAGAGAGGGAAACAACCACTAGGGACTCTTAATGATAGAAAACAAACTGAGGGTTGATGGAGGGAGATGTAAGTTACAAATCACTGAATTCTACTCCTGAAACCAATATTTCTCTGTAGCTTAACTAAAATTCAAATTAAAAAAATACTTAATTGCTAAAAGAGGCTAATTCTCATCTGAGCTTTCAGCAAATTGTAATCTTTGTGCTGGTGGAGGGTCTTGACTGGATGATGATGGCTTCCGACTGATCAGAGTGGTGGTTGCTAAAGGCTGGATGGCTGTGGCAATTTCTGAAAATAAGACAACAATTAAGTTTGCCATATCAAATGACTCTTCCTTTCCCTTCAACACTTAGAGGTGATTGCAGGGCTACTAATTGGCCTGACTTCAATAGCATTGTGTCTGAGAGAACAGGGAGGCCAAAGAGGGAGAGAGATGGGGGAATGACAAGATGGTGGAACAGTCAGAACACACACATTTGCTTACTAAATTTGCCACCTTACATAGGGGAGGGTTGTGGTGCCCCCAAACAATTTCAATACTAATATCAAAGATCACCGTAACAATGATAATAATGATGCAAAAATTTCAAATATTGTGAGAACTACCAAAATCTGACAGACATGAAGTGAGCAAATGCTGCCGGAAAAATAGTGCTGAGAGACTTGCTTGACAGAGGGTTGCCACAAATCTTCAAAAAACAAATAAATAAATGCAATATATGCAAAGTGCAATAAAGCAAAGCACAACAAAAAGAGGTAGGCCTATATTGTGTATTCTGAGAAGTGTCTGAAACTCCAAAGGGGATAAGGAGTGTTTTGATGAGCATTTGGCTTCAGAATATATAGAAATACATGTGACTTTGACTTATATTTTGGGTATTTGTGAGACTAGAGGCCCATAGAGTTCTTAACTTTGAACACAGGGGACAACTTTTAGGCAATGAATCAAGGATTTGTTTTGAAAATGCACAATAGAAGCACTTTGTTGACCAGAACATCCAGAGCTAACATGGCTGTCTGAAGTTTGGCAAATTTGCTGACTTTTGAGTAGAGTACTTTATCATGGAAATACCACTTAGGGGATACATAGCAACACCATACAACTGAGTTCCATTCCTTTGATGGTAGCAATGCCATCCATATAGTGTATGAACTCCCACTGTCATTCTTTCATTCGATCCCAAGGGACTGCCATGTAGGTAAGGTGTCTGGTAGAACGATAACACTATCCAGTATCCTGGCTCTGACAAGGGACTGAGGACAGTAGAGATCACACCCTCCTCTAGGTAAAATGTGCCAGAAGGCCTAGGTTTGGCTCTGTTCTGTATCAAGGAAGCCTCCAGAGAGGAGCGGAGCTTGAGAGATGCTGCATTTATGACCCAGGCATAAGGGGCAACTAGCTATGGAGGGCCATAGGTTCGGGGATCTGTGAGAGCCACTATTTTTAGGAAGGGCCAGTAAGTGGACAGTAATATTTGCTCTAATGGTGTATAGCAAAGAGCCAAGGCCAGACTTAAACATGTAAAGCCCAATAGCAACAGAGGGCTGTCACAGCTTTTCTGATATTAGGGAGGCCAGAGAAGAGGCTGATAAGCCTCTATAGTTAAGGAGCCTCACTATTTATTTCTATGGTGAAGGAGAGTCTCAGCTATTTTTCATTTTTCCAAATCAGGGTTTCAATGAAGAGAAATGTGCTTCTGAGAGAAAATAACTGAGCTTTGTCAGTTTGTTGTCCTCTAAACAATACCATCTAATATTTACTTGAGAGTAAGTAAGTATTGCAACTATTGAGATCAATACCATTCAGCATTTCCATTTTGTAGGGAAAGATAAATTTTGTTGGTATTTCCTTTCAGAAGGGATATATTCACTCGATTCTTCATGAAATGTTCTTATTTTGATCTTCATTTTCTTCTTGTCATGATCATGCACAACAGCATGCCTCATGAGACTGTGTTTCATTGCAAATCTTTTGCAAAAGACATCATATTCACACTTAAACAGGTGTTTTGCCTCACAAAAAAAGAAAACACAGCTCTGAAGAGGAAGCACAGCTTCTACCACAGTCTTTTCTTGGATGTTGACACATTTCTCTTGCTGGGGCATGAATCTCTGTATTTTGCTTACCTTAACCTTTGGGTTTGAATGTTTTCCACTATACTTCCATGTTGTTTCCTTTTGTGTGGGTTTCTCTCACATGTTTTTGCCACAGTGGAACATCTCTTTTGACATATGCAGCCCTGTGGACCATCCCATTTCCTTCTAGACTACAGGGTGAAGCAGAGTGCTTTACACATCTTTCATGGGTTTCACTTGAATTTTATTATATCGGATTCATTTTTCTATCAGCACTGATGGAATTTCAGCTGCTGATGTTTCTTAAGGGCCTTCTTAAAACCTTCAAAGTAGCATTAATTTTTTTTTTGCTGATTTTCATGTTTTCATTCAATATGTTTCTTCAAGTTTGATTTTGTGCTAACTCTTAATCACAGCCAGTAGATATGAAAATAAATGACTTTACCTTTGTGTGGATCAGAATGAGGCAATAAAGATGGTAGTCCCTGATGAAGGCTTGGCCACTCTTCACTGTCACAAACAAATGTGTCTATGAGCTTGCCCAGGTGCATATCTAGCTCTTAGGCCTCATGGTAATCCGCTGTGCAGTCTGGTAAGGTGACAAAAGCCTCCTGGGGGTCATGGGGAGTAAAAGACGGAGTAAAGGTATCTGGGACAGGGCTAAGTTGGGCTACTTCCTATCCTAGTGAACGGCATTTGCAGTTGAATGCATCTGTGATAATCAAACAGGGCACCACCTCAGAGACAGAGGTCTGAGTATCCCCATGTAGGGTCAGGGACATGATCACATGTGCTGCCATTTGAGGCAACCAGGTGCAGGCACTAACAGCTTCTTCCAGAGTATATGATTCTGGATCAACCCCATGTATCATGCAATTGCACTTTATGGAATTGTCTTCTGTTGAGCTTAATGATTTTAATTTGGACAGATTTTAGAGCCTTGTGCTGGAGAGAATCCCATTTAAGGTAGTCTAACTTGTAAATAGCAGCATCAGAAAGATTAAGTAGAATCTCTAAATGAGAAATATATTGCTTCCAGAATGTAAAAAAAGATTAAAGCAGGTGGAGCCTGCTAGTCTTGATCTCAGGGTTGTGACTTTTAGCCCCATGTGGGTGTAGCAATTATCTAAAAATTAGAAAAAAAAATCTTTTTAAAAAAGCCTCTTAAAAAATAAGTGTGTTAATTAAAACTCCTTAGATGGAGGATGTCATCACTGTAATGTCTCCATCTTTCTGAAGGAGAGTGATGTATGCAGTTAGGATATTGTCTGTAAATATTGTATGCAATGGCAAATCCACTGAGTTACTCTGGAGAGTGGTCTGGAAAAGACATATTGCTTCCCTTAGAGGTGAAGGCAAACTCTGCATTGGGTGAGCACAAGCCCCACTTCAGTTAAAAACAAAAACCCCTGGGTGAGTGGGCCCCACTTCTTCTCCTTCTCTCTCTCTCTCCCCTCTCCTTTTCCCCCTGCCACTCACTTTTACCCTCTTTCTGTCTCAAAAAAAAAAAAAAAAAAAAAAGAGGTGAAGGCAAACTGCCACTAAGAAGTTTTGAAATAGCCAGTAACAACAAATTAGCTAAATCTCTGCTACCAAAATATGTACTGGCTATTGATTGCATGAGGTAAGTAATTTTAGTAATACTGGATGTTGGATATGGGGACTTTAACAGATGGAACCACAGCATTAAAGATGCAGTAATCCACGGTGAGGTGCTATTCTTTTTTCTTTCTTTTCTTTAGTTTTTGAAAATTTAAGATTAGGCATAATGTGACTGTTATGGGGGAGTGGGCATAATCACCCCTTTTTGATTAGCTCTTATGTAACAAGTTTGAGTTCTCAAAGATGCAGTTTTACTTACAATGGGCCATCTTAACTATTTTAACTGGGAGGTCAGTGGGATTCATTTTTGACAAGCCAATTTGTAAGAACCAAAGTATTTATTCAGTTCTAAATAATTACTCATGATTTCCTACTGTCTATGTCCAATATGGAATATTTTAGGACAATGGATATTATGGCCATGGACAATTTAAGCAAGGGTATAGTTCAAGTGAGGAATATCTATTATTTCCTCTATTTTATATTTAGTTACTCTCCTAAGGTTATAGGGGAGTGCCATATTTAAACTTAATGTGATCTTCTGGTAAAACAAAAATTTAAGTCCCAGTATGATTAAGTCCCTGAAGCTTTGTCAATTGGTACATTTTGGTTACTAAAGTTAATTTAGAGGCATAAAAGCCAATCAGCATGTTTTAAGTCTTTTTGCTACAAAAATAATTCCAGTAAAGTTTTGATTTACAATTGGGTCAAATTCTGGACCTCTGTTGGAATTCAGTTACAAATATATATATATATATTTTTCTTATACCTACATTACTTTTTTTCCCTTTTTATTCCATTATCTTCCCCCTGTTTTGGACTTCTGGCCACCTAATGTGATTTTAGTTTCTGTCTCTGTGTGATAACTCATACTGTGAAATTTCTAGGTGGTTATGGGAGAAAAGGGAAAAAAGGGCCAGTGACCTGCCTTGTATGCAGGTGGCTCTTACTCCAGCCTTCCCAGGCCACCTGTAAAGAGCTAGAGCAGTCTCTCCTTGGAACAGGGCAGTAAGTGACACTCAGAAGTACCAGTGCCTTTGTATGTTATGTTGGGGGACTTAGAAAGGTGCAGGCATACCGGCTAGGGTTCTTGCAATACTTAAGTAATCAGGCAATTGGCAGGTATTCTAGAGGGGGTTACTGGGATGAGATATTAATTTCCTTGCCCCAGAGGCCTCTTTTGAATTACACATTGTGTGACTGGTCTCAAGGATGCAGCCTATGATGCTCCTGAACGTCTAGAAAGTTTAAAGTTCCCTGATGACAGCAACAAAGTATGCAGCAGCAAAGAAGACAGGTAGTTGTTATCCCACGTAAGCAACAGCAATGGGACACCCAGGTGCCATTTGTCTACCATGCGGTAGGCCAACCAACATCTTCTGCACCGGTGTTGATGAAACACATAGACAAATGAGACTTCTGCCCCAAAGAATAATGAAAAAAAACATGATTTCAAAGAAGTGACAGGCCCCTGGAAGAGGCTGCTGCCAAACACAGATTGTGACTAGAAGCACACTAGAACACAGACCCAAGAAAGCAGAGGTCAAGTGGCCTATCACTCCTATGTACAAGGCGTGTCCCCACCAGGACTGGTAGCTAGCCCCCAGAGGTGAGCCAATTAGCACAGCTCATTTTGAATGTTCTGAGACTTGGGAACCACCAGCACACACAGCAGCAGGCCACAAGACAAAAGCACAAGCTTCAATTCCATCCCAAATGGCTCTCTCTCTGAGGTCTGGAACCAATTAGGAAGTCAAGAGCAGTCTCCCAAGAAATTATCCAAAAGTCAGTGGTTATGGCTAAAGTATTAACTGTTTATACAATTTTACGAATTCTTTTGATGGTAGGTTACAAGACACTGACACGCCTGTAGATACACGGCTGGTTGTTGTTGATGTTGTTATTGTTGTTACATCTACTAAGCAAAGAAAGGGCCCACCAGTGAACTGTACCCATGTATGGATAAAAGCAAATTAGAGTTGTAGGGGGTAGCTATGCAGGGGTGCTATGGCTAGCAGGGTGGGGTTTGTTAGGTTTTGCAGGCTCCCCGAGGATTGGCTAATTTGAATACTTAGCATAGGAGTTATTTCTCATTGTTTGGTAGTCGGGGCAATTAGGGTGGTTCAAAATAGTGCAGAGGGTAAGATCCTAATAAGGATGTTAACTTTTCAGAGCAACATGGTAGGTTCTAGTAATGTGCACAGTACACTCAAGATACCTCAATAGACCACAAAGGTGAGAGTATGGTAATGGATACACACCAGGGTCACTTCAACTTACAGGCACCTAGAAATTTCCTTTAAAAATATATTTAATGATTAAGGAAGCCCCATCCTCCCTCCCCTGTGTTCTGGACACAAGAACTCAGTTTACTTAATTATTATTATTTTTTTTTTATAAGGAGGAAGAACTGGTTCATTTGGTAAGTTTCTTTCAGAATTTTCTAAAATTTCAATAAAATATAGAGAAATGGTGGCAACTTTTTGAAATCTTTTTTTTTTTTAATATTTTTATTTATTTTTAGGAGAGAGAGAGAGAGACAGCGTGAAGAGGGGAGCATCAGAGAGAGGGAGCCACAGACTGAAACAGGCTCCAGGCTCTGAGCTGGCAGTCACCACAGAGCCCGACGCGGGGCTCGAACCCACGAACCGCGAGATCATGACCTAAGCGAAAGTCGGATGCTTAACCGACTAAGCCACCCAGGCGCCCCTTGAAATCTCTTATATGAGTGTTTATTATGAAGCCTTGAGAGAATTATTGAAATTCACAAAGTGCTATGTTTGTACTAAATCTACCAACTAGGGAATCCCCAACACAGATTAATTAAGCAGGACTAGGCAGAAATAAGATACAGTGTTTCTACTTTTCCAGTTTTTAAAGTTTTTAAAAAGGAAACAAAAAATATAACAGAAACTAATCAATGTAATACTTAGGGCTTATTAGCATTCAATTATATACCAAACCAATGTAACATTAACACACTACTACAAAGATTTTATGTAGATCTGAGCAAAGTGACTTCAAATAGAACTCCAATACTGCTCAATAATCCATCTGTTTCTTTAGAAACTTCTCTCTCAATTTCCCCAATGATTATTTCAACATTCCCCCATTTTCCTATACATCCTTCTGTTTTATAACATTAAAATTAAGGGTTTTTTTTCTTTCTTTTTCTATCAAAGGTCACTACTCCCATCTATCTGTGCTTTTGAGAAAGTGTATTAGACTTTCTCAGGCATGTTAACCAACTTCCCATACCTAAATATTCAACCACACTTCCTCAACTAGATCTTTTCTAACAATACATGATCATTCCTAGGACTCCATCTTGTATCAGCCTTCACTTACAGCCTTGTCTCTCCACCACTCCATAGTTAGCCTTTCTTAAAATAGTTATTTATATTCGTTGTCCTCATTTTCTCACCTCCTATGCATCTACTAATGTACTCTGTGCCAACACAGCTTATATGCCGTTATTTTATGGAACAATCCTTACTAAGGTCATCAATGGCCTCTACTTTGCCAAACCAAAAGGATGTTTTTAGTGCTCATTTCACTAATTTCTCAGCAGCACATGACACTGTAAACTGTCTCTCTTGAGTCACCCTCTTATTCAGCTTCCAAGATGTACTCCCTCTTGTTTAATGCTGGAACTAAAGTGTCTGACTGAAAGCAACATCAATAGTCATGTGCAGAAAAGGAGAGACCAAACAGTCACCAGTAAACCTGATTGTCCAAATATAACAATGTAACTGTTTCAGAGGCTGTCAGATGTCTACCAGAACCCCCTTCCCCCTCTCTTGTTGTAACTGACCATGTTATGAGCTCTACTACATTTATATATTAGCTATGTCACACTTCTCAGCCTCCCTTGCAATTGATTATGACCATGTGCTAAAATTCCCTCAAAAAGGATGTAAGAAGCAAAATAATTGTCCTTTGGAACTTTCCAATATACTACTCTGTGCACTCACCCCTTTCCTGTGGGCATGTTGAGAATGGCAGTTTGGGTCTCTGAACTACGAGGTGGAGCAGAGGTACCTCCTCTTACCGGTACACACATACGTATCTCTGGGTTGAGAAATTGTCCCACAGACTTCAAAGTATAGTGAGCATCAGACACACTTGAAGGATTTTTTTAAACATTGCTGGCTCTCAGTACCAGAGTTTGTGCTTCAGGAGATCTAGAGTCAGGCTCCAGAATCTTCTTTTCTAACAGTTCTCCTACTTAGAGAAGTGGTATATTAGACTACTGAATATAAAAAAGCAAATGTCTTTTTTTTTCACCCACTGCATTTTCAACCTAATGCTAATGCACCGTAGCCTCTTTCATCTCATGCAGAAACAATAGGGAAACTTGATCAGAATTATCTTGTTTTCATACTGCTATGAATATGTAATTTGATACAAAATACAACAAAACCCTGGAGGCATGTTGAGTGATTAAGAAATGGGTCAAACTGTCTAAATATATGGTCTATCATCTTTATATAGATTGTCCTAATTCTCCTAAAACTGACCCCTACTTCCTATCCATGGTACCCTGTCCAAAGATACTCAAATGCATGAAAAATTAAGGAATCAAGGCTTAGAGTAGAAAAAATATTAGACAAAAAAATGGAGGGAGAAATGCACTTCACAAAGCAATATGATTTTGGTTTTTGAACATAAGAAATAGAAAAATAAAATTTGTCTCAAAGTTTATATTGTTATTACAGGGTGGGGAGGTGGGGAGGTGGGGAAGCTGAGGGTGGGGAAGGGGATAAATGTGTGTGTTAATCGGACCCAAGAAAAAAATTACAAATGCTATTCAGAGAAGATAGGTGCACTGGACAGGAGTCAGAAGAAATGGCAACTAATTCAAACTGTCCCTGATTAGATGACAAACCTTGGAAAACTGAATCCAACGAGGGAAGTCATCTAGATGAGCCCTAAGACCCCAAGCAGATCTGACACTCCATGACTGTTACTGAACTGTATATTTTATAACAGTGCAAAGAAAATACCTTTATTTCCCTCTAAGACACATCTATTGTAGGCTTAAAACATTTTTGATGGACACATAAATATTTGTGTGATAGTTAAGTAGAATAGAGACAGACAGACAGCCTTAAGCCTGACATACTTCAACTTACATGCCTTGAATTATGATTTTTTAAAAATAATATCTAGAGTATGAAATGGAAAATTGAGAAATGCTGGTTCTCAGCAATTTCCAAGTGGCGTAGGACAAAGAGAACTTTCTCACTTCAAAGACAGTTTTGTGTAACATCTTTACTAATATTGAGCATTTCAATGTGTCTTAAATTTAGGAGATGCTTTTATTTAATTATCTTCTAAATGTCTTCAGGCCATTTAATAACTGAAGGTAGGTTTTTCCTTTCCCATTATTATTCTTTATTTATTTCCAATAAGGACTTAGTTATTTAAATTGACAATGTTTGTTAGTTGACATTCAAGACATTGAATTTTCAAGAAACCATTTAGGTAAAGTAATACTCTCCATTTTTTCTCCCTCTTTCTTTCAATTCAAATCATAAACTTTAAAGACCACAAAAAATATAGCCTCTAGGTTATCAAAAATGTCCTAAATTTGTTCCTGGAAGTGTATCTTTTAAATTATTATCTTCCAAAGTCTCTCTCCCACTTGACTATTACACAAAAAAATGGAAAAATTTACCAGCAAAACAAAGTGTGGTAGGTTAAGCAAACCAAAAATGAGGAGAATAAATTGAAAACTAGGAAATCTAAAGTTTATCTGATTTTGTAAGGCAGGCAAATTTGGTAGAGAATTTGTCAATTCTCTAACTAGTACATGACCGCTAAAATCAGTGCACTGTATAACGTTTTAGAAAAGCACACTCACTGCAAACAAAAAGACACTGGTGACTAAATTCTAATGTCAGAGTGATTGCCATAGGTATTAGGCCCTGATATCCTGTCATAGGAAGAAAACTTAACAGCAATAGGGGAGGTCTGGTCTCAAGCCCCAGCTGCTCCATCCTCCCCTTGTGCAGTAACTGGTGTACTGAGTGAACTAAATTATACAGAAGCATGATCTGGAAGCCCCTTCCTTTTACACTAACTATTCCTTTTAAACATTCCTTCTGGATCAACCTTCCCTGCCCCCCTGATTATGCATTATGCAAATCTCATAAACTCCAAGTCACGTCTATTTCTTTTTCAATCATTATGACTCACTCTCATATAGGGCATATGAGTGAATTTTTCTGGTGGGCTGGAGAAGCTCTCCACAATGCATAGTACTGTAATGTGGGTGTTAGGCTGTGGAGACTCTTCTTGGCAGGCTTTCCTGCTTTGTGGGGCACATTAAGGAAGATTTAAGCTGGGCTACTCTATTCTGCATTTATTGGCCTGTGAATCCTTGCATATCCAATGGTGGGATGCAAGCCACTTCACCTCCGTAAGTCTCTTTGCAGTTATGGACCTTTCTAGCCATACTCCCACCCACAGAAGACTGCTGGCAATAAACAGGCCTAAGCTTTTATGTACATAAATGCCTCCACCCTGCAAGGGACTCACTTAAGCACTGTCTTGTGCTCTACTTCAAGGTAATCCACAAGATGAGACTGTGAGGTTCTGTAGCTCATAAGCATTCAATCATGGTATGAGATGCAGTCCACTCTTGTAAATATACGGCCAATCTCTGTACACTTTTCTTAGATTGTATTGCCTCAGGATGGAAAGAGCTTACATGTCCTAGTTCTTTTTTCTGAGCTCACAGTTCAACAATTCAGATGAATTCCCTATTTTCATAAAGTCTTCTACAGCTTATTCAGGCTGAATGGGATGTGGGTGTGATTTACAAAAGACCTGTGTTAAATGAAATATGAAGAGCATATGGTACAGCTTATTCTATTTAATTACAACAACCAATCCTGGGTTTCAGCACCAAAAAACAAAACAAACAAACAGGAAAAAGGAATTCTCATAGGAGAGGCAAGTCCATCTTAGACAAAGGGTTCGATTTCAGGATGACACACCAAATACAAACCACCCAGGCTGTGATCGTGGCCTCGCTGACCTCTGGATGTAAGTGGATTGGGTGCTGTATGCCTGCTTGAGGGACTCCTTACAGTGGGGAGGGTCTTTCATCTTGGAGACCAGTCTCTCAAACAGATGACAAACTGTTGGATGGCAGGATGAACTAGGCCATGGTGACCAGAGGAGGAGCACAGGTCAGCTCTGGGCAGTAAGCTTCCTGTGCCCTGGCTAGGCTCAGCTCTGTGTGAGAAGGGACATCTTCACTGTGATAACAGCTAAACTGCGGCTATTTCACCAATACTCAGTCATTCCAAGCCTAAGGCAGGAGACTTTTTGCAATGATTTTGTGCCCCAGTAAGTGTTATTACTGCTATACAGTCATTGCAGGATTAGGAAGTGTTAGGTCTGTCTGGCAGAGACAGAAACACAGCATTTGGAATGAAGAACGCTACTGGATGTCTTATTAATAAAGGGCTGCTGGACAAATGGAGCAGTTTCTGATATAGAAGAATTGTATTTGGAATCGAGTTTGTGAAAACCTGTAATGAATAGTTTCCCTTCAAAACCAAACGAAACAAATACAACAACAAAATAGAACAAAGCAAAAACTTGCCCTGCCATCTTTTATTAAGAACTATAAATAGAGTTGCTTATGGCTACTTGACATTCTATTTAAAACATGGGAGCAATTTCTGCCTTGATTACAAGTTTTGGAATACTGACTGTAAGTATAGGAAGAGAACATTTAACTTTCTTTTTTTAGATTATTTATTTTTTGAGAGAGAGAGAGAGAATGAGACTGCACAAGTGGGGGAAGGGCAGAGAGAGAGGGAGACACAGAATCCAAAAACGCCTTCAGGCTCTGAGCTGTAGCACAGAGTCTGATGTAAGGCTTGAACTCCTAAACCATGAGATCATGACCTGAGCTGTAGTCAGACTCTTAATTGAGCCACCCAGGTGCCCCACACTGAACTTCCTATAACAGAGTTATTGTGATATTGAACAAGTTACATAAATCTTACCTGAGTTCCCCAGCTGAGCTGCTGTATGAATTTCCTATAGGTGCTATAACAAATTACCACAAAGTTGGTGGCTTAAAACAACACAGATTTATTATCTTACACTTCTAGAGGCCAGAAGTCTCAAACCAGTTTTACTGGGCTAAAGTCAAGGTGTTGACAGGACTGGTTTCTTCTAGAGGTTGTTGGGGATTATCCACTCCCTTGCCTTTTCTAGCTTCCAGAGGCCACCTACCTTCATTGGCTCACATCTCTTCCTCACACCACTTTTACCTCTTGTTTCCTCACATCTGCTTCCTCTATGATCTTCTATTTCTGTCTTATAAGAACCCCTGTGTTGGGGCACGTAGGTGGCTCAGTTGGTTAAGCATCTGACTTTGACTCAGGCCGTGATCTTGCAGTCGTGGGTTTGAGCCCCGCATCAGTTCTGTGCTGACAGCTCAGAGCCTGGAGCCTGTTTCAGATTCTGTGTCTCCCTCTCTCTCTCTCTGCCTCTCCCCTGCTCGTGCTTTCTCAAAAATAAATAAACTATTAAAAAAAAAAAAAAAAGAACCCCTGTGATTACACAGACCGACCTGAATTCATCTCAAAATCCTTGGCTAAATTACACCTGCAAAGTCTCTTTTTGTTATCAGTATCATTTACAAGTTCCAAGCAGTAGGATGTGGATATTGTAGGGGCCAATATTCAGCCTATTACAGCTGCTTTAAAAATTAAATTAGGTAATATATATAAAGTACCAATCATGATGTCTGGCACATATCAGCATCAACTTATGTTCATTGTATTCTTCCTACCTCCCCATCCTATTAACTAGCTTTTATGATTTTGGTTAAGACACATGATCACTGAAGGGCCTTTGCCTGCCCCATCTAATAAAACTAGATATATTTATAATATTCCCTCTAGGGATACAATGATGAGTAAAACTGACCTAGCCTCTGCCACTCTTAAGTCCTTAAGGGAGCAGATAATAAAATAAGCATACATATATATAAAAATAAAAAACATATTTATTTATATATAATTACATATCATATAATATGTGTGTGTAATATTAATTAGTGCCATAAAACAATTTAGTTAAGGAGGAAGAGATAGAATGATGGGGGCGGGGGTAGGCAGGATCATGCATGGTTCACTCTCCCTTTATGTAGCACCTGTCAAATGTCACCTCCATATAAATGATTTTGTTGATTTCGTGAATTAAGAGTACCCCTACCCATTTTGCCCATTATTCCCTATCTTTACCCTTGACTTCAATTTTTATGACACTAATGGCTATCTCATATTATATTTATTCATTTACTATTGTATTGTCATTCCCTCTAATACAGTGAAAATTTCAAGACACCGCGGGTTAAGCTAGCATAGTTCATCATCCTAGCAGAGTCTGACAAGAGTAGGAGCTCAATTAATGTTTACCAATGAATGAAGGGGCTACACAAATCTCATTAAACACCAATACTAAAATTCAATATACTTCTTTAAGACACAGTGGTAGATATATAGGAACTTCTAACAAACTGAAAAAGATATACGAATAAATATTTGAGTATGTATAGCATCTAGTGAAGACTGGAGTAAAACTCAGGGGTGAACTGGTGTAACTACTTATCAGAAATTTATACTTTTTTTTACAACATTTATGCCAGAAAATAAATGACTGAGAGAAACTCGAATCCATAAATAAAATGTGAGAAGATAATCTACATACTTAAATTATTTTAAAAACCTCTGATACATAACTTTCTATACTTGAAAAAAGTTGTTGAAAATAAATCTTTTTCTAAAAATTGAATAACTATAGAATGTATGCAAGAGAGAATTTTACCATACACAGGGCAAGAAGCTTACAGAATTACAGACATTTATAGACCTATAATAATTATGAAAATAAAGTATTTCAATTCCAGTTAGGTTGGACAGTTTAAACTGTGGCATTTTTATGTGTAATCAATATAGATAATTCATTAAAATATAAGTTTATAAAAATGAAAGGAAATGACAGCCTTTAAACAAAAATTGTTCTAGCTACAATTTGATTCCAATTACACAGGTTATAATTGGTACTTTAACTTGGTAACATGTTTACAAACTAACAACACTTAATTTATGGTTTTCAAGATGTTGGTCATTTAAACTGATGTCCTTATTAATAAACTGTTTACTGAAAACAAGAACACATGGTATTTAACTGTCAGTTTAATTAGTCACCTTTTATATTCATATGTGCACATTGGTCAATCATGAGTTTCTGAATTTGGAAATATGTTTAAGTAAACAATATTCAAAAGGAAAATACTACTTGTTTTAGATTCTCATTCAAGAATCTAATTTATTTTCAAAATTGAGGTTAATTGGTATAAGTTAGCTAAATAAAATCCAAACACTTGTCATAAAATATATATTGGTTACATGATCTATAAAAATTAAAAGCAGAGTTTAGGTTTGTCACTATCCCAGATATTTCTACTAGTTCCAAGAGTCTACATTATAACTCAGTTATTTTGAGAATTGGTGAATATGAGCCGTCCAAACTGTTTACAAGATATATTTTTCCATGATAAAGTAAAAAGTATTTTTAACAAAAAATACTAGTGGGCATCAGGATGGGTGACAGCATTGCAAGTGTCAGTGGTTTCTTTAGGGTTGATGTGCTCAGAATATGGTGACCAGATTCTGCTTATTTAGGGTGAGGTACCATCAGGTTATAAGCAGTAGATAGAGGCATCACCTAACTTCTCACACTCCTATGGCAAATTAAGTGAACACAAATGTTTTGGTACTCTTCCCATCAAGAGTTGGGTGCTCCGGGCCCATTTTGGTTTGGCTGGCCTATGACAACCTTCACCAATAGAGAATGGATCAGTGAAATATTCCAGATAGGAGCTTAGATTTTAAGAGTATGAGTGGCTTCCACTTTGGTCACTGGGAGTCCTGAGCTTCCACCTAAGTAGTCCAACTACTGTGCTATTGAGATCATAGGGTAAGGCCTAAGAGAACATGAAAAAAGAAGAGAAGAGAAACCCAGATGAGCTAAACGTTCCAGCAATCCTCATCAAGGCACAAAACATGTGAGTGAAGCAGCCTCAAACCTTCCAGTTCAGATTAACCCCTGACTGAATACCACCTAGTAATCCTCATCATTTCCATGTAGAGCAGAATGATTGCCCACCTGAGCAGTGCCTGAATTTCTGACCCTAAAATCACAAGATATAAGAGAGTAGGTATTATTTTAAGCCACTAACTTTTAGGGTAGTTTGTTAGGCAGTAAAAAGGTAACCAGAACAACTCCTAAGTAAGTAATTTAGAAACTTTAGAACAATTACTTTATATGTTTGAAAACTGTCTTTATCAAGCCACATCAACAGATTCAACTACAGAAAAGGATGGAGTGTCTTTATATCACCTGTGCCATCCTTCTGCAGTGACTACAATGATGAATTGCAGAGATGAATATCTCACACTTACACAGTAAATCAAAAGTATGTAATGTTATAATAAGCAAGAAAATCACTCATGTTCTGCTTCACAAGGTCTAGGAGAAACTGAGAAGGGCAGATATGTTAGTATATACACACTACAAAGTTGGTCTAAAGCAGATCAACTCAATTTTCCTCTTCAGGAAAGAGCTAAGTGCTCAGTCAGATTCGAGATGTTACAATCATCCTTAACTATTACTCAAATAAAATTAATATCAACAATTTTCTGTTGTCTATGCCCAAATTTACTTATTTTCCCCTTCAAAATGGTGGTTACAGATCAAACTGTAGTCAATATCCATTCCTGAAAAGGAAAAACAATGGGGGAAAATGTACATTCTTATCTAGTTAAAGAGAAAGCTGATGGTGAGGCTCATGCTTACAGACATATATTATTCTAAATAAGTTTCAAATATAAAAGAAAACATTCTAATCCCTCTAGGTTCTAAAATTTTTGCCTTAGTTAAAGGTAGCATGAGATAGTTAGTTGAATAGGTAAAATGGGCTCAGGTCTAAATACTTGGAGGCTTTCAGATCATTGCAATGGGGTTTAAATCCATTAAGAAACTGCTTGATGGGCCCCCTTAAAAGTATTTATTCATAAATCACAATGATAGACATATGGGCTAAAGAAAATGGCACACAACATTTATCCTTGGTTAAAATATTTCTACTGAGAGCCCATAAGCAATCAGCATAGATCTTCTGCTTCTAACAATCTCAATGGATATTCTGTTTTTGCACCTTAAAACCATTAATACCAAGCCTCAATACCCTATAAAAGCCTGTCCTAACTTCCTTAGTTTGAGAAACTCCAAAGGCTTGCTTGGAGAGTGTCTTCCTTTACTAAACCAAGTTAAATAGACTTGACATTGTATGATTACAGGTGTGTCCCTGGAAGCCTTTCACCAAGGAGCTTCAAAACTACCACTAATTAAATATGTGGTTCTGACATAGTGACTTAATAGTTATAAACTTAATGAACCTCAAAATCATGAATGTCAACTAATTTATTTTTCCCTGTCATAATATCTGTCTTATACTATATTGTGAGGTTTAGGGACAATGTATGAAAAGTGCCTAATGTGGTATATAGCAGATACGAATCATCAGTAAATACTGGGTAATTATTTTTTAGTACATTTAAAGTGGGGTTTTTTTGAATATGCATTGCACCTAATAGTAATTTGGCAGTGTTCCTGATATAACTCTTGGTTTATTTCTTTCAAGTTTCATTTTTAGAGAGGCCAAGTCTGGGAATATAAATCTGAATGAACTGTCAGGCAGGGATGTCTCAAATAGAAATGACTAATGCTAATTTGGAGGACTGAATAGAATGTTCATAGTGTATTGGCTTTTGAAACGATAACTAAAACTGGATTCAATGACCTTTCAAAAATTTTTGTCCTTATTAAGCCATGGATCTAGAAAAGAAAAAAGTCAATGTCCTATATTCTTGATGTGATCAGAATTTGATGAGGCATATAGGAGAGGGAAAAGAGGACAGCACTATAAGAATTTTTGAGACAAATAAACAAAGCATCTTAATAAAATGACAGTAGAGTAATAATAAAATACAGAGTATTTCCAATTTCCTGTTATAGTGTATGCAGTTTCAAAATACCATTAATTAGGGAGAAGGCCAATGCAGGTTAGATTCTCTAGGAGGCAGAGTCTAAGACGGACATTTGCATGAGCACGGTTTATTTGGTAGAGCTCTTGAAAACAACATCTGAGAGTTAAGGAAGCAGGCATGACTGAGCAGAAGGACAAGGTGAAGTGCAACAGAGTCTACACAGAAGACTTAGCTGATCCCTTGGGAGCTCTGGAGTTGGTTTTCCCTTCAGAGATTTCCCAAACTGAGGCAAATGGGTTCACCTCTGTCCCCTTTCCAACCTTGACCAGTCAGTGGAGAGATAGCTCCTTTTGGCATAAAGCAATTCTTGGGGAGGGTCTTAAGCTGAGAGGCAGACAACAAACACTCCCAGGCACTGGAAAAACTACTGGTGTGCTGGTCATCACTGGGATCAGTGTGGCTCTGCACCCAATACAGTGAATTTACAATTTTTTCTACTTCTGTTAGGACATGTTATCTGATTATCTTCTATTTGACCTTTGAGAAAACATTCAAAGTAAATTCATTTAAGACTTATTTATGAAAGAAATTTTAAGGAGTCTAAATTATTAAATCCAATAATAAGACTTTCTTAAAATCATCACAGCCCCAACTTTGTGCATATAGATTATCTTGGTACATTTTGACAACTATTTTCACCTCTCTTCTCTTGTGTGTATTTACTTTTTGAAATATTGACCTAGGCTATTGTGTGTTAGAGATGAATGTGTTCAGTACAGATTTGCTCATGTCTTTATTTTTTCACTGTATTTGGGGGGGGTTCTTACCTATTATTTTGTTAATGTCATAACAATTTAGTTCTAACTTAGCTCTTTTCCATACTCAAAATTGGAGGGAAGCTGCATGAGGCAAGTAGACATGGCTATTAAATAATGTCCATTGAATTTTCAGTTGCTATTGTATGGAAGAAAGGAACAGCTTTAGAGGTATTTATGTGAGACACATATCACATACCAATTTATAAGCTGAAACTTTCCCCAAATGCATTCTTTTTATATGTGAGACTATTATTATTGGATTAATTTATTTAAATGGTGATAAAACACAATGTAAGTCAACCATTTATGACATTTGTATCTGTTGTTTGTTTTTCCTCTGTTCACTTTTTGAATGTCACTTAAATGTCGATATGTATTAGTCTATTTCTTGCTGTAATTCCCAGATCCATAAAGGTTATGTACTTCATCAAGCAAACATGGGAACTTAGTGAGTTATTTTCTAATGTGGCTCATGATCACATAGCTAGGCACCAGGGTCTTTCATAAGAAGAAATGCTAGCTAATAATGTATTCCATCATATTTATATATTTTTTCTCCTTTCAGACATTACTTTCTGTGATATCATCATAAAGTCTTGTACTATTTATGAGGAATGCTAAATAGGTAAAGATAAAATGCTTCCCTGAAAATATTTCAAGTATATATTTTAAAAGAAAACACTTTCCTTAGAAAGCGACTAGAATAGGATGTTATCAGAGACAGAGAAAGTAAAATATGAGGCTAACATTCTGCTAAAAATGATGGCTTGCTCTGCTTGAGTGATATGCACTTAGTAGTTAACCTATGCTTCATTCTACATTGGGCAGAGCCATTATTTATATTCTGTCCAGTGGAGCCTTTAAATTGATTGTGGGAGGTTAAAAGACCATTTTAACTTATCTGTAGGAATAGACTTTTGGTTAGTGCTGTTCATTTTCCATTCTCTATTAAGACTCTAAAATCTCAGTGGGTACCTTATTTTATTATCTCATTGATCAGTTAATCAATAGCACCTGCAGAACACCTCTGTCACCTTTAGTAATTTTCTGAAGGGTGTTATAAACCTAGAGATGAGGAAAAAAAAATGTGCTCCTAAGTAATTTGTGTTGCTTGGGATGCATAAAACTCTCATTTTAAAATGAATTATTCTTGCTTATCCTCTTCTAGATAAACAGAGCTAAGCACATTTTCTTTTCTGTCACACTCTGTTTTGAGTGTGCTATTCTGATTTACCAGTACCAAGTTGAAGAAAACAGAAATGAATTGATACATTTTCAGGAATTCTCTCACTCGATATGTCTGATGAATGAAGTATTGTGATGATTAAAATTTTCAAGTTAATTAGAAGCTGTGTATCTTTTTACTCTCTTTAATGTGTATGTATTATGTCACAGGTCTACAACAAATTTGATGGCTATTTTTAAAACTAAGAATTAGTATTTTAGACTTCAGCATGCTAGGACTCTTTTAGAGTTTAGAATAATATGATACACTATTTCACTAGAGCCTTAAGAAAATCTTAAGAGGCATTCATTTACAGACACCATTTTGCATATGAGGCCTCAGCTCAGACAAGTTAAACAACTTGCTTGCATCCGCAGTACATGACAGGGCTGGAGCTGGAGCTTTGACTCCCAATCCAATTTCTTTATTCAAAACCATGATATCTTTGTTTATTGAAATGCACAAATGAGGTCCATCAGTCTGGCGGAAAAATCATTTGCCTATGGAAAATTAATTTAAAATTCCAGTTTACTTAGCAGTGCTAGGCAAGGCTACTAAGAGTTAAAGAATGACAAAAGACAAATATTACTTAATAATTAGATTTAAACATATGAGGCAATGTTTGCTTAATAATTTTTTTAAGTTTATTAATTTATTTTGAGAAAGAGAAAGAAGGAGGGCATGTGTGTGTGTGAGCTAGTGAAGGAAGGGCAGAGAGAGAGGGAGAAGGGGAGAGAGAGAGAGAGAGAGGGAGAGAGAGAGAATCCCAAGCAGGCTCTACACTCAACACTGAGCTCCACGCAGGGCTCAGTCTCATGACTGTGAGATCATGACCTGAACCAAAATCATGGGTTGGTTCCTTAACTGATTAAGCCAACCAGGTGCACGAGAATTACATTTCTAAACACCCTTAGGCGAGATTAAACCCCAGTTTCTTCTAAGTTAGTCCATTTGACATATAGAAGGTGACTATGAAGTAGACCATAAGCAAAGTTCCAAAGCCCTGGGGACTTTGCAGTTCTGTCCTCAACAGGTAAAATGGCATCTGATACAGAGTAGGCCCATTACATGTATAGTGAATGGATGAAAGAATGAATAGCATTTAAATAGCTCACCTAGAAGAATAATTGATAAAAAATTAGTTTCTTGAAAATATGTAACTGTATTCTATAAGGAGGAAGATAAAAAAAACTAGAAGAATAATTGATAAAAAATTAGTTTCTTGAAAATATGTAACTATATTCTATAAGGAGGAAGATAAAAAAAACTACTACTTAAAAATTATTCATTGAGGGCTGACTTTGACCACAGAACACCTCCTCTGTGTTCAGAAAAGTTAAATCGTTCAATATTTTTAAAAATTAATATTACAGAACTAAGTTCATGGATGTTACAAATAGGAATCTGCCAATGATCAATTTAATTAATGTGATATTTTCTTTAATTCTTACTCAGACACATTGAAACAAAACAAAACTAATGCCTTTGATTTTACCTGACATTTCTTCTTGATGGTATGCAATTAGGTCAAAAGGACCAACAGATATATGTTTCCTTGGGGGAAGCAAAAATTGCAATTTATTCAAACTTACAAAACATATTGATACCATCTTATTTGTAAATGTTGATACGCATCTTATTTCTATGGCTCAATAATCAGACCTTTAGAAATGTCTACAATTTATGGACTAGTGATGCTTTAAAATAATCCTGCTTTTGTTTCTAAAATAAAATAGTTCTTAAGCTCATTTTGACAGAAAGCCATTTGATAATCTTCTGTGTGACATGTTTATAATTATTCTCAATTACATATGAAGAGTGAACTGTTTGCCTCATCAGATAACATACGCAAAGAATTACAAAATGATGAATCTGAAATGTAGTTCAGATAATCTGGTAAAGCCACTTACTTTTACCCTTGAAACAGAACGAGATCTAGAAAGATGATGTGACTTGCCCAAGGTAACAAAATTAGATGCCAACAGAGCAGGGATTAGAATGTAGAACCCAACCTCATTTCATAGTAGAAAACTCAATCACTATAGAACCATGGCCCTTAAAAAAGTTATGGAATACTTTTCTCTATATTTAGCCCACTTTTGACACCTTACATGTAGCACTGCACTAAGTGCTAACTAATCATGATTAAGAAAGCACAAAACCCTTTAATTAAAGAATATACTCTGCAGTCGGCTCCTCTTTTTTGCAAGTGCCACATTCACCCTGTTGCTCGTTCCTATGGGGCTACACACACGCACATATGCCTATGCAGAAACCATCCTTGTTATCCCTTTTTCTACCATCTTGATCCCAACTATGATCATTGTTCATCTCTTTATTGCTGTAGCCTGACTCTAGTTGGCCTCTGTGCTTCTCATCCTACCTTCTATGTCCATTCTCCAAAAGAAGACATGTCAATACAGGTGTCTACTATGGTGACAACCTTCCACTGATTCCTCATCTCTCTCAGAATGTACACCTAAACCAGGACTGTGACTTTTACCCATTCATCAGTGTCCTGTCTGACTTTGCCTTTTACCCTCCCTCACCCCACTCTGGCCTCACTGGTGTCCTTCATGGATATCAGCTTCCTCACACTGCAGGATGTATGCACTTGTTCTTTTTTTCTGGAAAGCTCTTCCATAAATATATTTGCATGACTTGCTACCTCACCTCTTTCAAGTATTTTCTCAAAAGTTATTTCTCAGTGAGATTGCTTCTTTTTTTAAAAAATGTTTATTTATTTTTGAGAGAAAGAGAGAACAAACGAGAGGGGGTGGGAGGTAGGGGCAGAGAGGGAGACACAGAATCCAAGGCAGTCTCCAGATTCTCGGCTATAGGAGAGAACCTGATACGGGGCTCAAACTCATGAGCCACGAGATCATGATCTGAGCTGAAGTCTGACACGGCAGTGACTGAACCACCTAAGCACCCCTCAATGAGGTTACCTCTGACCACTCTGTTAAAGTCTGTAACTTCCTGGCCCTCCCTTCTCCTTTACTGCTTTCTTTTTCCTAGGGCTCTTTTTTTTGTACTAAATGATTTACTCATTTCTTTTGGTTTTTACTGTTTCATTCTTCACTTTAGCTTTAGCTCAACTAAAATGTAAAGAGGTTAGTACCCAAAATATATAAAGAAGTCCTAGAACTCAATAGCAACACACACTCACACACAGACACACAAACACACAATTTGATTAAAAACTAGGCAGAAGAGCTAAAGAGGCATTTTTTTCCCCAAAATATACAAATATCGTTTAGATACATGAAAAGGTGCTCAACATCACTAGTTACCAGGAAAATGCAAATCAAAACCACAGAGATATTACCTCACACCAATTAGGATGGCTACCACCAAAAAGACTAGAAATAAGTGGTGCCTGGATGACTCAGTCAGAAGAGCATGTGACTCTTAAACTTGGGGTCATGAGTTTGAGCTCCATGTCAGGTGTAGAGATTCCTTAAATAAATAAAGGTTTAAAAAAAAACTAAAAATAGTAAATGTTGGGGAAGATGTGGAGAAAGGGAACCATCATGCATTGGGGTGGGAATATAAATCAGTGCAGCCACTGTGTAAAACACTATAGAGGTTCCTCACAAAATTAAAAAAAAAAAAATAGAACTCCCATATGATCCAGTGATTTCACTTCTGAGTATGTATCCAAAGCAAATAAAAATGGTACCTTCAAGAGATATATAAACTCCCATGTTCACTGCAGTATTATTCACAACAGCCAAGACATGAAAACAACCTGAGGGTCTGTTGGCACATGAATGAAAAGCAGATGGATGGATATAGCAGATTATGCAGTCATGACAAAGAAAGACAGCCTGTCCTTTGTGACAACATGGTTGGTCTTTGAAGGCATTACCCTCAGAGAAATAAGTCTGTATGATATCACTTACACATAGAATCTACAGAAAGCTGACCTCACATAATACTAGAGGTCAGATACTAAAACAGTGGTTACCGAGGACTGGGGTTTGAGAGGAAGGAGGAGATGTTGGTCAAAGAGTTCAAATTTCCAGTTACAGAATGAGTAAGTTCTGGGGATCTAGAGTACAATATAGTGGTTTTAGTTAGTAATACCACATTATCCACTTCAACTTTGAAGTAAGTAGGAAAGAGTAGATCTTAAATGTTCTCTCTATGCGAAAGCAAAGGCAATTAGGTGATGCGATCGAGGTGTTAGCTAACGCTTTGGTTGTAATCATTTTACAGTTTATCAGTGTATCAAACCAACATGTCATACATCTTAAATGTACATGTGTTACCATATCAATTATAGTTCAATAAAACTGAAAAAAAAATTAAGTGAGTAATAGATTTTTTTAATTTTTTATTTTCTGATTAAACAGCCCCTGGAGGGAATACCAGGTGAGAAATTTGAGAGGCCTACATCAGGGCTATATTGCCTGTTAGCCAAGACTTAGCTCACTCATGAGGAAGCACTGCAGGTATGTGAAGTATTTTTTACAAAGTCTGTCCCCATTTCTATACATGTGTATGTACTATATCTGTGACATATGTGGAGAAAAGTACACTTGAGGCTTAGATGGAAAGGCAAATGACAGAGTACAAGTCAGGGTACTGCAGTAAAAATCCCATCCCCACACTATTTCATAAAGAAACTGTCTTTGATGAAAGCATTTTCATTTCTACTTGGGTCCTTTATTAAAGGGTAAATACCACTAGGAAAAAGGCAGTGTGCAACTAAGCTGCTATCTTAGGGAGTTTATTAAGTCCTTTCCTCTCTATCAGGAAGGAAGGGAGTATCCAAATCTGTTGGGGGGGGGGGGGCTAACAGAGGGTCCAGGGAGGGAAGGATGACGATCTGAAGGAAAGAGGCCTGGGTGAAGAGAGGTAGCTCTCAGTAGATCTATTTTATGTGTCAGTCCTGAGACTGAGACACTGGACTGATAGATATTGAATAGTGAAGCCTTACTGTGCACGTATTTCTTGCTGACTTCAGAATTCATAAGATTCTTTACTGACCAAAGTCAAGTTGACATGAAGGTTAATTATGTTTTGTGTTATCAAGCTGCCTATCTTTCCTTTGTTCTTTCTCTCTTTTGTCATAAACAATCATGCCACCAGAGAATACTGAAAATGAAAGGCAGTATAGCATGGTAGTTTTCAGTGCTAAGTAAGTTGGCCAAGTTGTCTGTATTCCTCAGTTCCCTCATCTGAAAAAAATCTAAGATAAAATTACTTACATCCTAGGGTTGTAGTGAGAATCACATGAGTTCTTAGAATACTGCCTGGCATGCAGAGAATGCTCAGTTAAGGTTTTGCTACTATTGGAGATATTTGCTTCATTTAATTCTATATCTTATCTTTTCCCCAACTGATCAGAAAGTCTTGATCTTTAAAAAACTTAAAAAACGCCCAGGGGGGTAGTTTCATATTTTGAAAAGTTTTACATATTTGCTTAATTAGGTAATAAAAAGCAAAACTGTATACTTTTTACTTTTTTTCTTTTCTTTTTTTTTTTTTTTTTTTTGAGAAAGAAAGCACACAAGTGGAGGAGAAGGGCAGAATGAGAGAGAGAATATCCCCATGGAGCCCAATAAGGGGCTTAATCCCATGACTCTGGGATTATGACCTGAGCCAATTCAAGAGTCAGATGCTCAACTGACTGAGCCACCTAGGTGCCCAAAATTGTTTAAATCGGAAAATTAAAGTGCCCCACCTTCTTCTTTTAATATCACATCTCAGATGTTACTAATATATAGTCACATATATTATATTAGTATTGCTCTTTCTTTTCCTGAATTGCTACCTTGCTCTTCACAATTTCTGGCTAGGAGCAACCATGAAATGAAATATAAAAACTGCTTATCTTACAACAAGCTAGCTTCATAAAAGATTTAAATCTCCAAAAGGCACACTTAGAACACACAGTGAAGTGCTTGGGTGCACATCTCTCCATTTGCAAACTCCCAGGTTGAGGTGAAAACAAAGGTATGTCTCATGCCAGCTGAGGCCAATAGTTTCAATCACAAACAGGAATAAAATATTCCCCAAATGGCACAGGCTAGATCCTGAAAAGACTGTGAACCAACAACAAAAAAGCTCAAATGCAAAGCCTAGGTCCTCGCCCTCCTATGTTTTTTCTTTTTTCTGTTTCTCCACCCCCAGACACATGTGAATCCAGGTGCACTCTGTTTAACATCAACTCCAAGGGCAGAAGCAGTTAGTGAGAGGGAGGCTGGGGCTGCTGGAATGGAGGAGGTGGGAAAGGAGGAGGCTGCCTGGGTTGCCGTGGCAATACAAAAGATACTGTCAAGGGGGAGGGATTTATATGCTGATGCTAATTGCATTTGCTAATTGCATCTATTGTGCTGACCTGCCCGCTTCCTCAGTTCATCACTCTGAGTCATTAAGCTGTTCCCAGAGCTTCTCTAAGCAGTGGGCCCCCTACCCATCTAATTTTATTCCCTCTTCCAGTCCGCAGGCTTAGTTACCAGAGTGCTACCTTTGGCAAGGCACTGGGGAAGGCTCTGTTGTAACTGATTATGCAAGGTTTTAGAAATCCTGTAAGAAAATATTTTCCTGCTGGAGTTTGCTGGAATATTGCTTTACTGCTCAACCACAGCATGGATTTACAACTAAAAAAAGCAGCTAAAAAACCAGAGAAAATAAATCTGAAAGAAACTTCCCACAGTGAAATGCAGGCTGCAAATGATTCACCAGAAAAAAAAAAAATACTGAGCAGTTCCCTGCGGAATCCAGTGTACCTTCAGTTGGAAAGGTGCCTGGATTTAGGGCTTTGAGATTTATTCCCTTACTCCCCCTAGTGGGAATTTGATTTAATTACAAGAATCAGAATGAGCACCTCTGAATACATAGACACCTGCTGTGAAATACTGCTTCCTTACAACCCCCTCATCACTGGCATGAAGTATTAGCTTCCATCACTTCATGTATGGAGTGAAAATCAACAAAGACGTACAAAGCATACAGTTTCAGTCGTGATGTGGACATGTTGATAAATTACACAATATATTTAAATATTTCAAAAGTAATACATACGAAATCTGTGCTAGAGTAAGTTGTGCAGACTAATGCTTTTCTTTCCAGGCATATTCAACTTTCCGACTGATCTCTCTTTACAAGCATGGCCTAAAAAATGGCAAAGTCTTTCGTCAGTCCATCTTTGCTTTTCTTAATTATTTTTATCCCTTTTGCTTTAACCCTTTGCTCTCCCAGGTTGTTGTGTCTCTACTAATTTTCTAAGTAAGATTTCTATTTTGTTCCAACTCTTGCATTTTAACAGCAGACCTCTTCTGATTTCTCACCTGATGTCTGTGTACTTCTCAAGCACTGACGCATTTTTCTGCTCAGAGCTCAAATTGGCTGCTGGAAGGCAGTAAAAGGCAGGTCAGGCCGTCTCTGGGCTGCTCAGTGTCCATCACTCTGTTCTGCATTCGGTCATAAAGTATGGCAGATTTATCTGAGCGGAGAAATTTTTCTATGGAAAAGCTTAGTCACTACATATTGAAAAAACAATCCCTGAAAAAGAACAGGGTCCACAGCATTCCTTGTCTTTGGTCTCACATCAGCATTTTTCCCTTTTATAAGCATATGGCATTCCTTGCAATCACAAGTGATGGTATGGGAAAAGAGAGAAGGAAAGAGGCTTTGGCTGGGATCCCTGAATATTATGATGGATTTGCTATAAATATATCTGAAGCCTAGGCCCTTTACAGGCTCTGTGATGCTGAAACCATATTAATTATTTTGCCTTTGTAAAGTGTCACAATACATAATGATATGGGCGGTTCACCATGCTAGAATTATAAAGGAGAGAATTTGTCACTTCAAAATATGCCCCGTTAGTATTAGGATTATCTTTGGCTGATTATTTCTAAGAAACACCAGAAATAGGAAAACCTCTGAAAGCTGAATAGAAGTTATTACCCTTTTGTAAGAGACATTTACATTTGTAAGGAATAAATCTCCATTTGTAAGGGTGTCTGCCTCTCTATACCAGGAAGAGAAGACTGACTCTAAATCAACAGAAAATTGTTTTAAATTAATTTATTTTTGAGAGAGAGAGAGAGAGAGAGAGCACAGCCAGAGAAGTGCAGAGAGATGAGGACAGAGAATCTGAAGCAGGCTCTGCGCTGACAGCAGAAAGCCCGGATGTGGGGCTCCACTACAGAAACCATAAAATCATGACCTGAGCTGAAGTCGGACACTTAACCAATTGAGCCACCTAGGTGCCCCTAAATCTCCAGAAATTATTTTCAGTGGTGAAGACTTGGATTTATTTGCATAAAATTTGCATAAAAACCTTAACCTTGTTTACTGTGCTTTTCCTAGTAACGTCCATAACTGGCCTCCTTCCTGCTCCCCCAACCTTCAACATCTTTTGTCTTCAGTTGGAGATGTTAGTTAAGGTGGTAGCTTGGGCCATTTCTGGGAGTTACTACTCAGTTTTCCTGGATATCTACCATGTATAATGGAGATATGCATGTTATTAGATTTCTATTTATTTTTCTCCTGTTAATGTGCCTTTTATTACAAGGAGGTCTCTAGTCCAGAACCCAGACAAGTGGAGAAAAAAATTATTTTTTCTCACTTGCAATTGCAAAGCCTTTACCATTAGATTCCAGTACAGGTCCTGAATCCTGGCTTCTCTATATGTTTGTTTTCTTACTGAAACAAAACTTGAAGAGGATTGTGAGGACCTTCCATCGTGTTCCAAGTCTACAAAATGCCTGAGACATGTTCACCAGGAATCTATGTGTGTGAGTGATATAAGAAGACCCTCCTGGATGAAACATGTGTCTGAACCAGATCAAAGCCTCAATTAGCAGAAGGATAGAGTGGTTCTGAGAAAATCACAGAACAGTCACTGCATTGGGGCTTCATGGATCTGTGCCCGAACCCTAAGAGAGGTGGCCACCTCTATTCTTTAAAAGGCATAAAGAAATAAGTAATTGAACATAATCTTTTCTAAAAAATCTGCAGAGTGCTGGTCTACAAGATATCATTTTCATTACCAGGTGTGATTCAAGAGAGAATGAGGACCCTTTTCTCTTTTCTGGATATAACTCAACAGAGGGGGTCCACACAAAATGTTTGAAAACACTCAACACTTCAAGAGCGCCAGAAGCACGTAGGGTGGCAGAGATGGGCAGTGGTACCAAAAGGTAACAAATGGAACTCTACCTTGCTGGGAGCTTGGGGGACGGTGGCACAATACCTCCCGACAGCTCCTTTGATGGCAAACATTAACAGAGCTGTGGGGCAGGATGGAGGAGAGAAAACAGCAGACTTCACGGAGGAAGACAGCAGTGGCTCTCTAGCAGATGTGAAAAATCCCTCATGATTTCCTAAAATTAATGGAGGAGGACTTTTTTTTCTTTTTTTTAGGGAATGAAGGCCATATATCAGTAATTTAGGGGGAAAAGTTAATTAATTTCTGTTACTATTAATTAATTTGTACTCTGAGTGAACACAGATGGCAGAAAAGTGAGTCCTGTGTTTTCATTTACCACTCATTAACAAATGTTTGTCAAGGCATATTTTTTTAGCAGCAACTCTGCTCTGGGAAGTTTGTAAGAAGCTACTGATGTTACAGCAAATGAGACAGACTTGGTCCTTACAGATGGTAAGCAAGTGATAAGAAAATGGGATGATGGCAATTGGAGTCAGGGATACAAAGGAGAAGTATATGAAAGCATATGGGCGGGATTATGTAAGCCTCAGGAGGTGGGATGTGAGGCAGGCAGAGGAATCTTCACTGTGAAACAGCATTCAGTTGAGATTTGAGGACAAACAAAATAAGAGCTTGCTAAAAGCAATATGAGTTGAACGATCATTCTGGGCAGAAAAAATAGCATGTATTACACTCTAAGTGAGGAATTACATGGCTGATTCACAAAGAGTTAGCAAAGTTGGTGCTGGCTGCAGTGATCAATGTAGGTAGGTCCAGGTAACACAGGACATGTTAAGAATTTGAGGCTTTTTAGATACTGGTGATATTTTCATGCCAAATGTGTTTCTATAGGTATTCAAACCACTTGTTCCCTCAAATATTTATTTGGAAAGTGCCCGGCTACATACTATGGCTACTAAAGCAAACAAGACACATGAGATCTGTGCCTTCATAGATTTTATATTCCAGTGGGGAGATTATAGATAGTCAAGAAATATATACAGCTATAAAATAACAGTAGTGTACTAATGAAGAAAATAAATTAGGCGATGTGATACAGAGAAACTGAGTAGAGGGGGCTACTGTAGATAAGATGGTCAGGAAATGTCTCTGAGGAGATATTTGAGCTGAGACACAAAATTAAGAAGAAGCCAACTACTCAGGGCACCAGGTGCAAAGCAAACACTTTGATCTTGAGATGGATAAGATCTTGCCCTCTTCAATGGCAATGGGAAGACTAATATGGTTCAAGAATGGTGAATGGGGTGGGGTGTTATAAAGAGGTAGGACATGGAAAAGATCATGGCTTTTACCCCAACTGCAATGGGAGTTC
This sequence comes from Hyaena hyaena, assembly GCF_003009895.1. Taxonomy (NCBI): domain Eukaryota; kingdom Metazoa; phylum Chordata; class Mammalia; order Carnivora; family Hyaenidae; genus Hyaena; species Hyaena hyaena. The sequence goes on along the minus strand of NW_024081619.1, from coordinate 94,875 downwards.
ACTGAAAAATTCTAGGGGAGGAATAACATTTTTATTGTCATTGTCATCTGGTATTTCTCCAGTGCTGATACAGTATATATTAAAAAGAGGGAAGAATAGAAGCAGAAAGACTAAAGGCTATTGTGTTGTCCACAAATGTGAAATTAAGCAAAGATTAAGAAAGTGGTAGTGAAGATGTAAAGAGGTAGATGTGTTCTAGCTATATTTTGGAGATTAGAAATGACCTAACTTGTTGAAGAACTGGGTTATGGAAAAGAAGAGTAAGAAGATGATTAAAGGTAGATTGCTAAGCTGATCGTGCTTTCCTAAGATAGGAAAATTTGAGGGAAAAATAGTAAGAGCTCTTATTTGGATATGTTAATCCATGAAAGATTTTAGGTATTTGATAAAAAGATGCCACAGGAGTAGCTGGGTATGCATTAGAACCCAAGAGAAAGATAAAAGTCAAGAGCCAAGACCAGATTTATACACTAGTGGTCCACAGTTGACCCACGGAAATATTTTCTTGACCTACACAGAACTGTATTTTGTTTTTAAATAGTCATCACCATTTAAGTTTCAAGAGAATTTACATAAAATGAGAGCTGGTAATGCTAGTCTGTATTCTCAACGTGTCTCCAGTGACTTGAAACTGAGCAAAGGCCACACCTCTTCTATATAGCTTTTGTCCTTCCATTTGCCATACTCTCCACTGTTTCCTATTCTTCCTGTTCCTCACTCTTCTACAGCAAGTCTGAGTGTCAGTTGCTGTTGATGAAACTGTTTCTTACAGTAGAAAATATTTCTATTTACTCACATCTGAACCAGATAAAAGGGAATAAAAGGTAACCTTGAAGACCCTGTTGTATTTGTATCCAGTCTGCATTATTCATCTTACTCATCTAGGTTTACTGTGAGTTACTTACAGATATTTGAAGTTGTGATCCCCTTCATATAAATCAGATTCACAGCATAGGAGTGAATGAGAATACAGACAGAAGGAAAAGGGAGGCCCCAACGCAGAGCTCAAGGTCCTGACAATTTCACAGGATGTGAGTGTTCCCATGGTGTATTTTACTATACTGAAAGGTCAGATCCTATCAGGAAGGGAGTCAACAGAAGATGAGAAAAGAAAGCTATAGACACGGACATCAAGAAGGCAAAACTAAGGACCATTAGCAAAGGAAAATTGATACCGGAGTTTCCCCAGAATGGATGGAAAATGATGAGGTAAAATGCACACACACACACACACACACACACACACAGAGCAAATGGTCAAATGGTCCTTCAATGTCTATTTGAGAATACTGAAGGATGGTCACAGTGAGATTTTTGTCATGGTTACTAAATCTATTGTAGAGCTCATGCTATTACATCTCTGAGCATTAAGGAAAACTCATGACAGTTTACAAAAAATCCTCTCTTTCCTGACATAATGAAGGATTGTGGTATTCTTGTTATTCTAAGGAATAAAGTGGTCATATCACCCACATTGATATATCATATATACCACAAACGTATTTCCATACTTCAAACTTATGAAAAGGATGACTAGTCTTATGCAGAGGAGGTAGCTGCTTCCATAGTACCCATGTCTTAAAATATTTTCATCATCCCCTGCTGTAGACATCAAACTTCTATTATTCCTCAGACTGAGAGCAGCTTAGTGAAAATAAAATATAAATACCCCATCTTGTTGTTCTATATACTTTAAACACCTGAGGGTGATTATACAACTATCAATTGCGAATGTAACAGAAGCAAGAGCAAATGTCAAGTGAATAGATATTTCTAGATGTTAAGGTAATTGTTGCCTTTGCATATAATATTTTGGGTATTTAATATGTATTTGTGTGTCATGTATTAAAAAAAAAACATAAACAGAAGACAAAGAGTCAGATCTGATTTAAAATCCAGCTCACTTGAGCATTACCCTATGAAGGGATAGAGTGTTTTTCCTCCCTTTTTCACCTGTGGAGTCCTTTTGATGGCTTTGGTCGGTGGAATACAGTGGAGATTATGTGCCAATTCTGGGCACAGCCCTTAACTGGCTTGATAGCTCCTCTTTCTTGGAAGCCAGTCACCATATAAGAAGAGTGACAACATGGAGATGCCCTAAAGGTGGAGAGAGAGAGAGAAGCTAGGGGCACTGAGACACAGACCTAAGAGTGAAGAGCCCATATTGGGCATGGATCCTCTGGTCCTAGGTGATACCGCAGTGGATCAGAGACACACCTCCCAGCCCTAGACTTTTCAAAGTCCTGATGCACACATCTGTGTGGAAAGACTTTAGCTACTCCTGTGCGATGGTTTGCTTAGTAGTCATTGATAACAAGAACACTATTAAATGGAGTCGTTTGCAAAAGAAAATAGAGTCAGATATATAAAGTGCTACATATTTTATACCATGTGTACCCTTTATAAATTGTAGTAAAAATTGCAGCAAATAATTATTTGCATAGTCCATTACAATGACAAAGGATTTAGAAAATATAATCCTTAAAATCCCTCTATGAGGCAAAATTATCACCTTCATTTTATAAATGAGAGTTTAGAGAGTGAGTCCAAGAAGATAAATGATGGGACCAAGACACCACATGAGTGTGCCAGAAACAGCACCTGGCCTTCCAGTTCTAAGCCAGTGCCTATCCACAGCTGTCCAATAGAAAAAAAAAGAACTTTCTCTCTCAGCATTGATTAGACTATGGAACTGTTCACACATGGAGAAAAACAGCTAATCATAACTCTTGCCTTTTGTACTGTATCTGATTTTACATTTTAGGTAAAGGATTTCTAAGGAACATCCCTATGATTAATTCATGAAGCTCCTGAGCTAGCATCTATTTCCATGATATATAGAGGGCAAATCAAAGACAATTTCTTCTTCAGAGTAATACGTTTTGTGGCACAACAAATATGATTTAAGCCAAGTCAAGTTTCTAATTAGAACCAATGATGCCTAAATTATAATAAAAGTAAATAGATTTATGAACATGTATAGATTCACATGCATATCTATATCCAGGTAAGTTTTTCAAGGATAAATTATACTTTTCCTTACCGTGCATTTATTAAATTCTAGTATTCAGTACTGTTCTAAAACTTCTTGAAAATTTTGCCTAATAATCACTTGAGAATCAATTAACATGGGCATAGGCAAAAACAGTCTTCCACTGGGCCCTTCACGCAAAGATGCTCAAATACATATTCATCAGTGGCATCTGCTGGGATTTACTATAGTCATGACTTGCACGACACTGTCACTACTAAGTTAACAGCAACAACTTTAGAGCTCTCCTCTAGTTTCACATCATTCTCCCCAGATTCCAGGTTATGGCCCTGTCATAATATAGGCTGTATCTATCATCAGTGATCTTACTCTCACTCCTGGCAGGAAGACAGAGGCAGGGGGAGCACCGAGAGAGAATCATCCACAAATATACACACAAGCTTATAATATATATTATAATATATACATGAAGCTTTTTAGTTCATGCATAAAATCTGAATACTTACTACCAAAATTCTCTAAAATTGTATTTCAATAAGGGACAGGTATTGCAAATCATTACACATTGTTGCTGTTGTTGAAGGTATCTTTACATGACGGAAAGCAGTAGGTATTATACCTTTTGAATACTAAGAAAAAACTTGACCTCTCTTTGGCATGACGTATCATGCAATTAAGGGAAGGAGATGGAGGGAGGAGAGATTTAGCATTAGTAACAATAATCTCAATTTGAAAAGATTGTAATGCTTTGTTCTAAGGATACATGAGTTATAGTTACTTGATCATTGTGTTTAACTAAACAACATAATGTATTTTATGCCTCACTGTATTAAATCAGGCTAATACAACCCATATGTGGCCCTCAAACTTATTATACTTCACTCAATACTTTAAAAAAATATATTACCTTTTTAACAAAATATTTTCCTTCTCGGAAAAGCTTTCTTTATCCACCCCTTCCTTCTTTCCAACCCACACACATGCATAGCCAGAATGAGAACTGAGGTATTTTACCACATCTTGGCTTTCCCACTGCTTTCCTATCTGTCTTTGGTATCTTTTCCATTCTTCCATTTTCTAATATTCTTTAAATCTGAAAACTTCTAATTCGTTTACTCAGTTTATGACCTCATTCTCTAGAAGTCCAATATAAGTAAAGAGGCTTTAAAAAAAATACTTCATGGAAGGTATGTTTTTTTTTCTTGTGCACATGTATATATAATTAGTAATATATTAATATATTATAGAAATGTACATTAATATACCGTAATGTATATTAAAGTATATTAAAATATTATATAACATATAAAATTTACACACATATAGATATATACATATATATGTAAAATAAATAAAACTAAGTTTCTTATAGCCAAATAGCCCAAGCTTACATTAGTTGGTAGTAGCATGATCTTTAAAACAAATGAGGACAGAAAAAATTGAAATTATTGTATTTACATATCATTATTATATTATATTATATATCATTATATTTGTTTTCCTATTCCTGTCTTTGGTATAGCAGAGTGCTTGAGACCAATGGCCACTAAACCCAACCTATTACTCATCTACATAAAAACAAGCCAAACTCTGGTTAAGTAAATGGGGTGAATACATATTCTATTGGGAAGTTAAACACAACACAAGGGAAATAATTCTAAGTCAAATAAGTAGCCCCACTTGTTTTTCTAACATTTGCAGGTATGATTACCTTATCCTGTGTGCATTTGCTATGGTCTTGTTCAAAAAAGAGAGCAAGTTGGTCCTAGCTTAGAGCATCATTTGGCAACTGTCTCCTACCCAAATGACATATATCTATGATCACTGGGACTGTATCGGTTTGGGCTGGAATTAATCCTTGTTGGAAATGAGAGTCACCTAAGGATCATTTAACATTTACCAATGCCTGAGGCCCATTCTTGATCCATGAAATCAGAAACTCTGATGGTGAAATTCCTACAGTGAAAAGACTTCCCCAAAGATTTAAGGCTAGAGCTGCTGAAGCATTTTCATCCCATTATTGATAGACCAGTTGTTGCCAAGGCCACACACTTTGACATTCCAGTCCTCTGGATTCATTACATAAAACCCAGTGATTTGCCCCTCAGCTGCAATAGTGAATGGGCTATAGTTTCGTAAGGATTATAAACCTGAAATGAAACCATGGTGCAGAGATAATCCTTTGAGCTTATTAAGCCATGAAACCTAAGTCTAGATTTCATCTGACAGTCTGCTTCAAACCAGGTATGGAGGTACCAAACGTTAAGTAGCCATGAGGAACTACTCTAGCTCATATAGTGGTTCAAGACTAAACCACAACTAAAGAAGAAAAAGTATTCTGTCAATCAATAGATTTGGTTTTCAAATAAATCATCACCACATTTGAGGATGATAACTTGGCCTTAATGGAATTGGGAGGTTAGCCAGACACAAACATAGAGGTCCTCACATATAAGAACAGGTAGGCAAATAATCAAGGAAATGGAGATAGGAGTTCCTTTAAAATAATTTCCCTACATTAACAATTTTTCTAAACCTATTTTTACATGCTAGAATGACATATTATTAGTTATTGAGAGTTCAGACTAAGAATCTATGATCTGCCAGGTTACGGATACTTAAACTTCAGCTTTTGACTTAATTATAGGTCTATAAAATCAGCATCTTAGCTCAGGAAGGAAAATATAACCCTAAATAAAAATATAGTCAAGCAAACTAAAGATACTTAAACTGGGGCACCTGGATGGTTCAAGTGGATGAGCATCTGATTTTGGCTCAGGTCATGAACTCAAAGTTCCTGAGTTTGAGCCCTGCCTTGGGCTCTGTGCTGACAGCTCAGAGCCTGGGGCCTGCTTCGGATTCTGTGTCTTCCTCTCTCTCTGTCCCTGGCCCACTCACACTCTGCCTCACTCTCTCTCTCTCTTTCTCTCTCAAAAATAAACAAACATTAAATTTTTTAAAAAGATACTTAATTTGCCTACTCAAAATTCTTTTTAAGCAGGCATAATAATATTTGATTCCATTAAGAATCAACTGTGAAAAAAATGTGCACCTAGTTACAAATGATCTAAATGACATGGAACAACTTATTCTTCTATTTTTAGTTCAATTAATGAGCTCTCTCAAAGGAAATGACTGCAATGAATGAAAAGAAATTGAGTAAAATGTCTTTCCCAGATCAAATTAACTATAATCTGTCGGAGGTTAGATAAATTCATGATAGCATCAGTAGTTCATATATACTAACATACAATAAGTGGTATTCTCCCTGTACTCTCCTATGAATTTCCTGCCATGTACATCTCCTCTGGTAGTAGTTATTAAAGTGTATGTGTCAATGTAGTGGAGAAAGTTCTGCTTTAGAAACCAGGACACTTCGTTCCTAGTTTCACTTCTGTTATAATCCATTCTATGACTTATAGTAAATCATTAAACTGCCAGTCTTCACATTTCTTTGTCTTTTAAAAGGAAGTCATATACTCTATCGCCTTCTGAAGATTTTTGTGAGACTTGTAAACTCCAATGAAATAAAGAACACAAAGCACATTAAAAATTTATGGAACTTCATATGTTCAACAACAGCCTCATTTTGGTTTAGAGTGGACATACGGTTTGTGAAAATAAACTTATATGGATAGACAGATGCATTAATTTCTTCATGTGTAAATTTTCAGTCTTTGGATAAATAAATATCTTAACCAAAAGGCGATTATTATGCCTGTGGAGGAAGAAAGGAAGTTAAGAAAGAAGATAGACCCTTGTGTAGTGGTAGCGTCTCTCTTCACAAAGAAAAGAAAAAGAATGAGGGATGACCATGCCCCCATTGTTGAAGGTAAACACAATAAAAGACAGAATGAGACAGACCCTCTAACAAGGTCAGGTTCAAAGCAAAAGTGACTCTGGAGAGAGCCTAAAGGCAGTTACTGAAATTGAACAGCTCTTATGATTGCTTCTAAAGACAAATGCACTTCCCTCCCAATTACTGAGGGCCAAACTGATTCTAATGTTTTCTTTTTTAATTGGTTTTAGCTATGGCTCACAAACAATGTCAAATACTGTCAAATAATTACAACAGATTTTCTTCACTCAACTGAGAAATTAAATGCATTTTTAGGATCAGAACTAGATGTTCAGGGTTTTTAAAAATTTTTTTAATGTTTTTTATTTATTTCTGAGAGAGAGAGAGAGAGCATGAGCAGGGGAGGGTCAAAGAGAGAGGGGGACACAGAATCTGAAACAAGCTCCAGGCTCTGAGCTGGCTGTCAGCACAGAGCCCAATGCAGGGCTCAAACCCACGAACTGTGAGATCATGGCCTAAGCTGAAGTCAGATGCTCAACAGACTGAGCCACCCAGGCGCCCTTAGGTTTTCAGGTTTTGTGTGAAAAGAAAGAAATTAAACTTCATCAAGATAGGAAAAATAATTTAATATTTAAAAATTATACTTTGCAATAAAGTGGCATGTATGATCCAATGTTTATTTAAAATTCAATTCCTATCTGGTTACCTGTCCATGCAGTCTCTATTAATATACACAACAGAAGCGCCTGGAATGGGGTTAATCTGATTTTTAACACTATTACCTTGTATATAAGATACTAAGTAATCTTTACTTCTTTGCTTTTGGATTCATGTATTTTTTCAAATAATAAGCATTCATTGTTTTTAGAAAATAATAAGTTCATTTTGAAGACACTTCAAATATTTAAATATAGATTTAAAAATTATAATAGAAATTCCTCAGGACCTACTAATATATGGTAGCATTGTTTGTTTTGGTCACCATGAGAAAAATGTGGGATCTTGGACTTTATCACTGATAATAAAATATGGTCTCTGTCATGATCATCTACACATTTGTAAGAAAATATATTATCAGTGACAGTGCTGGAAACTTTGAATGCAATGTATTCACAAATAAGAACATGGTTGGATATCAAATATAAGATAGCAGAACAAATTCTTTAACTGCTGCTTTGAAGCTATACTTACAATTTCAGCTGGCATTACCAATAATTAGTATTATTAGTCATTATACTATCCAATTGTTGAGGCGACTTTCTTCCAATTTTTGCAAGTCACTGTGCCTGAAGATGTTTAAATTGCAAAAAAAAAAAAAAACTCATTTGTAAAGTTCTTGAGAGTAGGTATCATGTCTCATTCAACTTGATGTTTTTTTTCTAATACAGAACTAAGACACTCTAACGTATGGTATGAAATCAATACATGTTTGAAGAATAAATGAATGAATGAATGAATGAACACATGAATGAATGAATGAATGCATGCATGAACGAGGGAAGCATGTCTCCCACTTCCTTGAGTTTCTAGTAAGATAAGAAAAGTAATAAAGGATTCACATACTGACATTTTATGTGATAAAGGGAGTATGGTCTTTTGTATCAGACAAACCAGACTTGACTTTTCATTTGATCATTTAATAATATTTAATTTCTCTATGCTATTGTTTTCCAGTCTACCAAGGGCTCAGTAGCTTTTTTTGTGTGTGTAGGTTTGCTGTGAAGAGAAAATCAAATTGGGATGCAAATCCCAAATAGCTTTTGGCACAAAAATTAGCAGATGTTTTTTTTTTTTTTTCTCTTTATTTAAGCTAGAGGAATAAAGAATGACAATATGATTTGGCTTGTGAGACTACAGAAAAATGGGCAATATGAAGAAATACAGGGGATACAGGGGAACACAGATTCGAAGGTAGAGATGGGGAAGGGGAAGAGTAAATTCTCATTAGAATGAATTAACTCTAACTGAATGGTCTAGTTTGGGAGCAAAGATTTGGGGGAAGATACAGATTTGAGAATCATTTGATCCTGATGATTACTAAAGTCTTGGAAGTGATGTGTTTACCCAAGGGAAGACCCAACTTTCTTCACCTTTTCTGTGTTATTCTCCCCTTTGATAGACTGGTAAAGTATATGAAAGCCTTCTTGGATAAGTCATTTAAATGTGCAAAAGTAAATATTTAGGGTCACAAAGAAAACCATTTATTAAAATAGTCATCAAAATATAAAACATATTTGAGTTATGGTAACATATTTTCTTATTTATCAACAATATTCAATAATCACTCACACGCTCTAGTGGAAAACCTAATAGCTACTGTAATTTTAAACTAGTGGTGGGTGTAAATGATATGCTGTACATCTATAATATCTGTCATGTGATACAGAATGCTCAATTTCTATTAGTCACAGAGATATAGGTACTATTGCTAATACTGTGGTTTATGGTGTATATTCGAAATTTGAGCTAAAGATAAATAAAAATGTAATTATAATTTATTTTTCTTTTTTAATAAATATTTTTATTTATTTCTAGGAGAGAGAGAGAGACAGTGTGAGCAGGGGAGGGTCAGAGAGAGAGGGAGACACAGACTCTGAAATAGGCTCCAGGCTCTGAGCTGGCAGTCAGCACAGCCCAATGCGGGGCTCGAACCCACGAACCGAGAGATCATGACCTAAGCGAAAGTCGTATGCTTAACCGACTAAGCCACTCAGGCGCCTCTATAATTCTTTTTCTTATCTAAGTTCATAGATTCCCTCTGAATTCTATGAACTTTGAGGTCTTTGAACCTGCAGTTAAGCCTGCCTGACTTGCAGTGACAGGACCCTGGGGAGAACTGATTCCTAAGGGGGACACAAGAGGCAAAAGGCTGCCAGCTACAGAATATAGGGGAAAAAAGAGTTAGGAGAGAAGAAAAAAATCAAGTGAGAGTCATCTTGAAGTCAAGGAGGAATGCGGTATCTACCAGTAGATGGTGGTCAACTCAATACAATGCTTCAAGGTGATCAAATAGAGCAAAGTTGGAAAGCAAACTTTAAGTTTAGCAATTGGGAAGTCACTGGTCTTCCAATACGGTAGTCCTGATTAAATACATGAGAAGAACCCAATGTTCATTTTGAATACAAAACAGAACTTGAGATGTTTAATAAAATAATTACTCAGGTAATTTTGACCACATATGTTAGACACTAGATATTTCAGAAAAAAAAATAAAATTAAAATAACTAGAAAGTTAAAAGATGGGCACTTACAGTTTAATGTGGGCCAGAGTAGGTCATACCACTTCTCTGACATGGTCAACTTTTATATTTCAGCTAAATTAGTTAAATATATAATATGTGCATATTAAGAAAACAGCAGCACTGCAAAAGTTGTCAAACATAAGGATTTCTCCTGAGGTAACAAATTCTCCTCACAAAGGCTGTGTCTGTTAGCCATTTGTATACTCTATTTTCTATGCATATAAAATTATTTATACATGGATAAATATTGATATATATATAATCATTTTTATAATAAAAGAATAAATCATAGACATTTTTCTACCTTTCACTTCTTAAGAATGTATCTTAAAGATAAATGATATACTTTTAAACAGTTACTGCATAGTAGTATACTAAATGGATATACATAGACTAGATGAATGATTTATTCATTAAATTCATTACCAAAGGGCAATTAAGTCACTTTCAGTGTTTTATTATTATGAAAAAAAAAGCTATAATATACATCCGTATAACATATCTGAAATTCTATCCATGGGCTAAATTTTGAGCAGGTATAATTTCCAGTTAAAAGCTAGATATGAATTTTTATTTTTTAAATAAAAATTTTAACGTTTATTTGTTTTTGAGAGAGAGAGAGAGAGGAGGGTGGGAGGCAGAGAGAGAGGGAGACACACAATCCAAAGCAGGCTCTAGGCTCTGTACTGATAGCACAGAGTGTGCTCGAACCCACAAACCACAAGATCATAACCTGAGCCGAAGTCAGAAACTTAACTGACTGAGCCACCCAGGTGCCCCAAATTTCTAATTTTTATAGATACTTCCATATCGCACCCTTCATGGTCCTACCAAATTACTCCTCGCATTTATACAGTATATGAAAGTTCTACTTTCTCATGCCCTTCCCACTGTGTGCTATCAAACTTTGTGCTTTTGCCAAAACAATAGGAGAAAAATAATCTCGTTACTTTAATTGCATTTATTTAACTATAAGTGAGAATAAGCATCCCTTTATTGTTTTGGGACACTATTTATCCCACATCTAGATGGCCAAAATAAATCTGACTGAATGCAGGTGATCGAATTCTTTAGGATATTTCCACAACAGTTCAAACACACAATCCTATTATAGTTGGCTCAGTAGAGTCTTCAAAGCACACAATATAACAAGGTGGTAGTCAATCCTGATTTCCATCTTTCTGTCATACCCTACATCCTTGCCATCAGTAGATCTTTATGTACTATCTAAACGCTTTTCACCACCTCCATGCCAATGCTTTGGTCCAATAATCAACTGCTGCCTGGATTACAATAAATCCTACTACTAGATTCCACTTAGTACACCCTTTCCACTTTGCTTTCTATTCTCAATACCCTGCAAAAGGATCCTATGAAAATGTAAACCACATCATATCCACCAAAGTAAAAGCAAAAATCATTATCAAATGCAAAACCAAAATAAAAACAAATAGGCAAAAAAAAAAAAAAACCCACCAAAAGAAAGAAATTTTTAAAAAGGCCTAAAAACTAAAATCCCTACATGAACAGGGAGTTTCGTCTGCTGCTCTCCTATTAAAGATAAGCTCCAGCCACCTTGACTTCCTTGCTGTATAGTAAATATGCCCAGTAGTTCAAAAATTTTACATTTTATTTTTAGGGGTTTTTTAATAGTTTATTTTTGAGACAGAGAGAGACAGAGCATGAGCGGGGGAGGGGCAGAGAGAGAGAGGGAGACATAGAATCTGAAAAAGGCTCCAGACTCTAAGCTGCCAACACAGAACCCGATGCGGAGCTCAAACCCATGAACCACGAGATCATGTCCTGAGCTGAAGTCGGACACTTAACCGACTGAGCCACTCAGGTGCCTCAAAAAATTTAACATTTCTTAAGTTTCTTTTCAAAGACAACAACAACAAAAACTGTACATGGAAAAGAGAGAGAAGATTATTGGTGGTGGTGGTGGTGTTTTCATGCAGATGTTCAGTTTTGCAATCATTAGTTTGAAATATCTATGAATTCACAGTGGCACCATATCTGTATACTGATAGAACTGGAAAGCACATCCTGATTTTATAAAAGAGACTCAAAGAATAAATAAATGAGAGGGTACTGTTATTTATAAAAATGATATAACTTTTCATTACAGAATTTTAGCTGTCATCAGATGCTCAGCTCTAGTTTGGAGAATTGTGACAAAAGAAGCATATGCAGGCCAAGGAAGGAAGTGTTAGCAAAAGACTGAGAGCTATTACACAGAGATAGCCTGTTAGATGCTATCTATGCTGAAGATTGTCTTGAGAATCCATAAACAATTAAAATTGTTTTCTTTGATGACCCACTGAGCTGCTAAGGGCAGAACACCCTGCCTGACTTCTTTGTTGGCTGCTAGTTAATGTGAAAGAAAAAAATTACTTGGACCAAAACCATCTTTATTTTTTTCTTCTCTTTCTTATCTTTTATATAAATCATGCCCTTTTTCCTTTGTTGAATGAAAACAATCTATTCATTATTATATCTTATATACAAAATAAGAATTTCCTAAAAATCACCTATATGTTTTCGAATCATTCTTAGAAAGCGTTTATAAGAACAAAAATCTAATCTCCAGATGCAAAATGTGGGCTTATTTTTTAAAAGAAGATATCTTTCTACTTCTTCAAAGTCCAAACTAAAAATGGCATCTATGTATATGTTCATTTTTTTGACAACATCAAAAATTATTTTAAAAGGGTAACATGAGCACAAAGCTCTGGTGGTCATTGTGAAGCACCACATCTCCTAGTTTTCTTTTTTTTTTTTAATGTTTATTTTTGAGTGCGAGAAAGAGAGTGAGAGAGAGAGACAGACAGAGCATGAGTGGGAGAGGGCAGAGAAAGAGGGAGACAGAATCCAAAGAAGGCTCGATTCTGAGCTTGCAGCACAGAGCCCAATGTGGGGCTCCAACATGTCAACTGTGAGATCATGACCTGAGCTGCAGTCAGATGCTTAACCAACTGAGCCACCTATGCGCCCTACCAATATGCTTTCTTAGAAGACTTTTAAGTCCAGTGGAAAACAGACACTAAACTAAATCTGTTAGAACTAAATCTCCCAATTTGACTGTAGTTCAATTTCTGCTAACATTTAGAAACCCACTCTGTGTCTATTTTTCTACTAAACTACTTTGTACATATTGTTGAATGAAAAGAGTAGATGAACATAGACATAATGATTTACCCAATTCTTATACTTTGCTTCTGTAGGAAAGAAGACCAGAAATTCATAGAACTATTTCTTCATGAGATAGTGAGGTTCTAATTGATGGATCAATGGATAGAGGCACACACAAGAATCACCATTTTGAAGATATTCAGCTACAACTGGACATTAACATTAACCAACTCTGTGGTGTGATAGCAGTAGTTAACAACTGGTCCTGGAAGGTATTTCTGATGTGGAGCTATTATATACCAAGGATCATGAGTTGTTTTGTTTCTTCCTCCAGACTTTCAATGTGCTTGAGATTTCATGTCGAAATTTCAGGAGAACTTTTACTGATACAGAAGACTTGAACTAAATAATAATAATTTTTAAAACATCGTAATACATTAACCACCAGAATACGATTGTCAACCTAAAAGTCTACACCATTTTTAAATGAGCAAGGAGTCTAAAAGTCAGTAGAGGTTGTGAGTGTGTGCAGAACAAATAGTAAGACACAAGGAAGAAAGAGAGTCACAGGTGGAAGGACATGGAGGAGACAGACAATGTGGGACTTAGGAACACAAGTGCATGACTGGGTGAGGAAATAGAAAAACATGCAAGAGAAAAATATTGTACTCAAAACATTACTGTTATTACCAACATATCTGGAAGAACTGAATAATGTTACAATAACTAAGTTGGGCAGTATTTATTCTGTGTATTGAAGTACAGAGAAGCTTGTAAAAATAATTCTAAAAAATATGTGCTCAGAAAATTGATTCTCTTTGGACAACTAAACTCAATCTTTTTTTACTTCTAAGTTAAGTACACATAAAACCAATTACTTAAAGAAAGTAATCATAAGTGATTTTGAATAATTGCAATTTCTTAAAAGATTAGCTGTTAAATTATGAAAGATCTAATTTTTATTTTCAATGCTCACTAGGAAGTAATTATTTTTCCATTTATGTTTCTCTCATGAATTATTGCTTCAAAATTTTTAACACTGTTCAAAAATATTTTATTGAATAAGTGTGACATACAACATTGCGTAAGTTCAAGGTGTACAGCATGTTACTTTGATACATTTATATATTTTAATATGATTGCTGATGTAGAGGTATTTATCACTAGATATGTCTAGATTGGAAGTCTAGATTAAATCTCCCATTGTCAAACAGTTTTCAGAAAATAAAGAAAAAAGAGATGAAATTTCAAAATATATTTGAATGTTTCTCTATTCCTGTGTTTCTTTCAAAATGTATTCTACATTTTTTTTTTTTTTTTTAGTTTCTATCGCAAGTCTTTTTAATGGATGGTATAACCCACAGCAAGGAATTCTGAAATTATTCAGCAGTGTGTTTGGAAATGTCCTGTTTACTGTCCATTCTCATTTCAATGACTGCACATTCTAAATAATGTTGGGATACACATATCACTGAGAGACTTAAGATATAATATGAGTATGCCTTCAACAATAACATCCTCATAAAAAAAAATATCTGGCGAATGCTAGAAAGTTTTTTCCTACATAACAGGGAATGACTTTATCTCTTGGCTGTTGTCACTTATGACTGGCATGACCAAGAAAACAGAGCAAACAAAAGGCACAGTGCAAAAGAATTAAAATCTTACAGGCTATTATGTGGTATTCAACAATATATGCTAAAGAGAAATACAATATCCCAAGTTGAAAGAAAAGATTTACATATCCACATTTTCAGTAATTCTCTGCTAATTTTTTAGACTGCCTGGCATGTGTGATTGATGGAACTAAACTAAGTCGTAGAGGGAAATCTATAGTGATCAGAATAAATGAGATGAGAATGTCAAATATGTGAACCAAACACAAAATGTGAGAGGGATATCAGGAATAATAGAGAAGGAAAGAAAATTAAAAAGGAGATTGTGTTTGATACAATGATTCAAGGATAGTTGGAAGATATACAATGAGACTGCTTTGGAGGAGTTTAGAACTGATAGGTAAAATCAAGAGATAGACAAATATATGCACAAAAGTCCTCATTTTCTCATGTCAACTTTGCTTCAGAAGTATCAAGCAATCCCAGACTTTAGCCTCTACTACAAAGCTGTCATCATCAAGACAGTATGGTATTGGCACAAAAACAGACACATAGACCAATGGAACAGAATTGAGAACTCAGAAGAGGACCCAAAAGTATACAGCCAACTAATCTTTGACAAAGCAGGAAAGAATATCCAATGGAAAAAAGACAGCCTCTTTAACAGATGGTGTTGGGAGAACTGGACAGCAACATGCAGAAGAATGAAACTAGATCATTTTCTCACACCATGCACAAAAATAAACTCAAAATGGATAAAGGACCTGAATGTGAGACAGGAAAC
>NW_024081619.1:64178-78416 GCF_003009895.1 Hyaena hyaena | reverse complement strand
GGAGAGAGGCAAACTATGAGAGACTCTTGAATGCTGACAAAAACTGAGGACTGATGGATGTGGGGGGGAGGAGGGATGGGCATGGAGGAGGGCACTTGTGGGGATGAGCACTGAGTGTTATGTGGAAACTAATTTGACAATAAACTATTTGTAAAAAAAAAAAAAAAAAGAAGTATCAAGTAAGACCAAAGTAATGAGAATTTTTTTAACCTCCTCCTTCTTTTCTTTATATCATCCCTTGTCAATCTACTTATCAAAGTTTTCTATATCTTATGTTTTCTTTTTTTTTTTAATGTTTTATTTATTTCTTAGAGAGAGAGGCAGCATGAGCAGGGGAGGGTCTGAGAGAGAGGGAGATACAGAATCCAAAGAGGCTCTGAGCTAGCTGTCAACACAGAGCCCAACGCGGGGCTTGAACCCACGAACCGTGAGATCATGACCTGACCCAAAGTCGGACACTCAACCGACTGAGACACCCAGGCGCCCCTATATCTTATGTTTTCTCATCAGTTTCTGAGAGTAATAGCCAAAGCACTGAGGTTTCTTTCTTTAAAACAATGTAACGAGTACATTATAAAACTGTCACTTTGTCTATCTACTCAAAAAGCTGTTTGTCCTTTTTCTTTCCATGTATGGTTGCTAATAAAAGCACATTACAGAGAATTCAATAATCTATGAAAAATCAACAAAAATGCAAAAATATAAGTACATTATAAGACAGTTTAAAAATAAAAGAATTGTGAATAGGAAATTCATTCACAATTGTATCTATAGTTAGAAACCCAGTGAAATTATTCTGATTACATTTTTAAAAAGATCATTGATTAATTTAAAATTATTTTAAGGTTTTTTCCCCCTTCTTTAAACTACATTAGCCTATAGTGACCACTAATCACTAAAGAGATAGGACTCATTTTTTGGTGTTACTGAAAGCAATTTTAGAAATAGAGCACTAGGTGCCATCTAAAATTGAAAAGTTAACTAAAGAACAATTCACTGGAGGGAATAGAGAGCAAACCATGTAGTACAAGAAAGCACAAATTAATCCTATTCTGAGAAAGATGGAAGTAGAGAAAGGGCCAGAGAGAACAAAGAAGTTAATGTGTGCCTTCTACTAAATGCATGGTAAAATCTATCATCTACCAAGATGAAAATGGAGTTATGTTTAGCTTTATCACAACTTCTCTCTTAAAGTATATCTTCTTGGAAAAACTGTACATGTATTCCTATTCTCCCAGCTAATATTCTAGAGATTTTAAAAACACCTCTAAGAGTAACTATAAAAAATAGTATCTATAAATCATCAAATCTCAAAACACCATTCTTAGGCTGTACATAAGAACTCTGTACATGAAAAAAACTCTGCGTGTAAGATTTAAAAGTTCCAAAAAAAAGTCACAAATTTTATCATTTATTTTAATGCTTTTTATTTATTTCTGAGAGAGAGAGACAGACAGACAGACAGACAGACAGACAGACAGACAGACAGCATGAGCTGGGGAGGGTCAGAGAGAGAGGGAGGCACAAAATCTGAAGCAGGCTCCAGGCTCTGAGCTAGCTCTGAGCTCCAGGCTCAGCACAGAGCCTGACACGGGGCTCGACCCATGAACTGTGAGATCATGACCTGAGCCGAAGGCAGACACTTAACTGACTGAGCCACGCAGGCGCCTCCCCTCCCCCCCCACTTTTTAAAAAATTTTTCTAAATGTCACAAATTTTACAGAAACTCTTTAGCTTTGAAGGAATCATATCGTAAATAGTCCCTGTTAACTGTGTTTATTTATTTATTTTTGGCAGGCATGCAGATACAAAAATGAGTCATGATGTCTGTCTGCTAAGAGACAGATTTTAGATAAACTCAAGTGTACTGATGATCCAGCCCCCACTTTCCTGAAAAGCTGCTTTCCATTATTTTGGCTTTCTGCCTTCAAAACTCCATTATAAACTTTTTAAATAAACTTCTGAAAATGAGACATAATTTAAATAGAATGGAAAGTTCAGTAGATTATAAAATGAGATATAATTTAAATAGAATGGAAAGTTCAGTAGATTATAGACTTAGGTGAGGTTTAAGGAATATATACACCAGTGTTAGGTAGCCTGAACCCCTTTCAAAATACAGAAAAATTTTATAACACAGAAAGTTTCCTCAAATTTCCTCCCAGACATCTCCACCCATTCTCCACCTATTCCCTCAAACCCTATTGTCCCAAGGCAACCGTACTTTTCTCAGTTCTAAAATTTTAAGTAGACGGAATCATACTATGTGCATATATTGGATCTAATATTTATTTTTATTCAGTATGGCCTCATCTTAACTAACTACATCTACAAAGAACCTATTTCCAAATACAGTGACATTGTGAAGTTCCAGAAGACATGAATTTTGGAAGGACACTATTCAAGCCAATATACCCTCCATGTTCTATGGTCCAGAAGTGCCTTCAGGCAGGAACCATATGGTGATGTGATGGAGCCTACTGTAGTTAATTTCCCCTCTATAAGAAATATTTTGGCTTTGCCTATTGTCCAATATTTAAAAGTTCTTTGTTTCATTTTTCTGTATTTTATGTATAGTTTTATGGTTTATTTTTTAAATTATTTTAATTTATTTTTTAATGTTTATTTATTTTTGAGGTAAAGTGTGTGAGTGAGGGAGGCGCAGAGAGAGAGGGGACACAGAATCCAAAGGCGGCTCCAGGCTCAGAGCTGTTAGCACAGAGCTGGAGTCAGAGCTTTAAGTCATGAACTGTGAGATCATGACCTGAGCCGAAGTCGAAGGTTTAACCGACTAACCCAACCAGGCACTCCTATATACATTTTTAATTGTTTAGTGCAAAAGGATGAGTCTGACACTAATTACTACACCATAGCCAGAATTAGAAATTCCTCTGAGTACATAAAGTTCTAAAAGTTGCAAGTAGAAATTCCAAGTATAATTAATTTTGATGTTTAAGTACTTAGTACTTAAGTATACTAAGTAACAGTATAGTGTATATATATATTATAATTAGGTTCTGGCTCTGAAACCAACATAAAACTCAGAAAAACACCAAATCTTGATTTTTCTTCTCAGCAATTTTGGGTACATCATAAAAAAAGTTACTTGCATTCGGTCCCCTGTGAAGCACATCCTGAGACAGGGTAGGAGTGCAACAGGTTTAATTGGAAAGTAATACCAATAAAAGGTAATAGGTAGAAACAGGAATGGAAGGGGGAAGCCTTAGAAAATAACACAGGCTTGGCAGATTCCAACCTACATATTCCTCCTACATAGAAGAAGGATTAGGCCTTAGAGGAGTCGTTCTTTGTATAGAAATGACTGAGCCTTGGTACCACACTGCTTCTCAGTCAGTGAATGGAGCCACCAAGAGTGTGATCTCAGCACAAAAGTGGAGGTTGACCTGAACAAGTTAGCAGTTGAGGCTGTCAACTAACTATAGTTCTTGCTGTTGGCCAGTGAGTCCTTTCTGGAAGGAAGTCAAGCAACACACCTCCTTACCTATCACCATCCACTCTTTCTACCATGTGAGTCCACTTGACCATACGCATTTGGGGATTTCTTCTCCAGAATTTGAATGGGCCTGCCTTAGTGTGGAGACACTTAAGAAATGATGGTAATGTGGACAAAACATAGTCACTCTCATAGTTTTACCCAAACTGGTATTTGTCTCCTCCTTTTTTCACTTTCATATCTAAATTCCCTTTAAGTCTCAGCTATCATGTCGCTAGCATTGGTCACTTACATGGAAGTAGAAGAAACCTTCCTTTGTAAAGAGTTCTGAGACACTGGTAACACACTCTCCTCAGTGGCTGCATTTGATTATTCCATGTGAATACAAACTGATTTTCTTTCCTGATTGGGATAGGACATAACTCATTCACCAAATCAGAATCTACACACCACAAACCCAAGGTCTCTAGCAACACCATATGAGCATGGTAGGTGCAACTTTATTACCTGGAGGAACTTTGGTCATCTATTCATATTTCAGGATCCACCCAGTTTGCACAGGAACCATACTTGCTAGTGTAATGGACACGTGATAGAGGCTACCACCACTGCTTTGTTTTTATCTCTGCTGTTATCCTCACAGAAATAATGGCTGTAGAGGTAATTCAGAAACTTCTACTTGCCTTTCCCTACCATGACAATCCACAGACTAAAGACCCAATATAGTGGTAGTTACTCCAATTATATACATACATGGCAATTATATATTCCAAAGTTGTGGAAATGACCAACTTTGATCAAGATCCATTTATTACCTAACCTCTCTGTGCCTCCACTGTTACAACAGTTTGCACTTAGGCAGAGTGCTTGCTTGAAAGGGGATCTTAGTGGTGCATTTCCGTGTCTCCCGTAAGTAACTAAATAACCAACTAACTGAATGAACAAATAAAGTTAAAAAAATAAAATAAATATTCTAGCAGAAACAACAATTTAACTAGTAAATCATCATGTCCTGGGCAAGTCCATGACATACTGATGATCACAAGTCAATACAGGTGTATCTTTTGGGCCATGCTATGAAGACTTTGCACAATGATATGTAGCACATCTCCTACTGTTAATTTACAGTCTTGGGTTGTATTGTGTAACCATTTTCAGAGTGATCCATTAAGGATAAATACATCATTGATATTGTTGAATATGAATTATGCATAAGTAATTCACTATCACAAATTTTTTCCCAATGTTGCAGTTCATTGAAAGCACCACCTTTTGTATAAACGTCATTGCCTTTTATGGGAATCATTTATTGTATTATGTGTATAAACCAGACTCCAACTTTTCACAGAGCCATAGGACAAGGCAACCGAGGAAATGAGTAGAGAAGATAATAAACTCTCCTATAGGGAATGCATTGGGAACATGTAAAAATAGTTCTAAAAATAATAGTAGAGTTGACGGTGAGTGGGATGT
Source organism: Hyaena hyaena (assembly GCF_003009895.1). Classification (NCBI taxonomy): domain Eukaryota; kingdom Metazoa; phylum Chordata; class Mammalia; order Carnivora; family Hyaenidae; genus Hyaena; species Hyaena hyaena. The sequence goes on along the minus strand of NW_024081619.1, from coordinate 73,489 downwards.
TGAGTGTTTTGTGAAATAATAAACTTGTGGTGGGTGGAGAAAAAGTGAGGACTATTATTAAGACTGCACAAAATGCACTTTCAGAGAATAAACTCAGAAATACAGAAAGTGTCACAGATTGGGAGCGTATCATTTAAAAAAACTACATCAATTAGATATTAGAGGATACGAACTAGATCCAGATTGAAATCCTCTATTTGCCAAGGCATGTTGACTAGAAAATAATACAGATCATGTAACTGAGTAGAGACCAGCACATTTTCTACATCCTTTTCCATTTCTTTTCCAGGTAGATAGATCTGAGGGAAGGACAAAGGAAAGACTGAGATGTAATGTTCCTCATGAGACAATCAAAGAGCTCATTTTAGAATCAGACATGGAGAAATGAGCATGTTTCTGTTCGTTTATCTGTATGTATACTTTAGAGGGATATCAGAAAAGGCAAAATAATTTGCACAAAAACTTGGAACTAGACACTTCCTAGAAGGCTGACCTTTGCAGATTTTTTTTCAATTTGATATTGCAAACATTTGAAATATCTTTTTAACTCCCATGTTGTACTTTTATGCTCTGCAAGCAATCCTCTGATTATAGATTGGTTTTCCTAGATTTTGTCCTCAGAGAAAGAATGTATACAGGAGCTTAGTCCCTGTGTAGCTGACTTTGTAGAATTTAATATAGGCCAGTAAATCAGTGCTTTTGTTATAGACACTGGTGTTTTGAAGTTAATTGAATTCTACCTGTGATAGATGCAGCAGCACTATTTGGTGTATACGCAGTGTCAGTTTTCTTTAGTAAGTGGTTAAGGCTAGCCTATAAAATGAGCTGATTTCTCCAAGATAAAGGTCAATCTGTAGAGGACTGATGCCCACACCAACCCAGGTCCTTTATTCATTGTGGGATAGCTGAACTTTTTATATAACTATGAATATAAATGATTGTTAAAATCTCTTAGAACATAAACTCAGTGACTGAAGGCAACTTTCCTTCACTCACCAATATATCTTAAGTGCCTTAGTACAACGCATAGCATAAAGTAAGTGCTCAATAACTATGTGTTGTTAATAACTCACTGTCATTAAATGAAAATGTCACCAAGTATAGTTTAAAATTTAGATAAACATATAGCTATAGTTAATTGAGGATTATGGATATATATTCGTCCTACCCTTGAATTATTCCTAGGGATCTTGAAGCATAAAGCAAAATATCATTCTCTAGATTCTAGAATTTATTATAAGCAACATAGACTGGCAGCTCTTAAAGTAACACAATTAATATTCCAACTTGTCTAAACTATTACTATAAACTATTTTCTTCATCTTTTCATCATTTTAGATTTTATTGAGAACGATATTTTCATCTGATATACTCTTTTCTCAAGGGAAGGATTTGCCAGTTGCTGAGAGATGTTATAGATGACATTAGAATTTACAATATAAATGGAAAAGCTAATACAATCAATTCTTATCTTACAAATGAATCCAGAAAAAGATTTGGTTTTTATAAAAGCTGGAATAGCTGGCTTAAAATTTCCTGCTTTTCTTGCACATATAAAATGATTTTGAATTGTAACATGCAATATAATTTCAGGTGTTTCACTGTAACACACTTGAAATTGAGTTTAAAAATGTTTACACTGCTCACATTGTAAGTGTATTCTTAGACTTTTGTTAAAGTGTGACATTTTTCTAAATATATAAAAAAGATTGAGCCACCTTTCAAAGCAAAGTACCCTCAAGGAAGTGAGTAAAAGAATGAAAAAGTGGTGGAGAGAACATAGTTTTGGGCATTCCTGGTGACTGCTTCTCATTCTGCAAAACGGTTTTCCCCATGCCTGCCGGCAATGGGCCCTGACTCTGGGAAGACAGTGAGCACATTACCCAGTAATGTCCCACAGTAATTCCCAGGCATGTGACCCAGTAGGGCCAAACTGTGTCCTATGAACATTTTAATGAGGGTAGGGGGAGGAAATTTCTGTTCCAGATGTTAGCCTGCATAAAGTAAACATAGAGCAGCATTCTTCTCAAGCCACAGGTGGAAAATTGCTCATGGAAGGAGGCAACACAAAAAGGAAAACTGAGCTGAGAAATAGAGGGGGAGATCAAGAGAAGGGCAGGTTACAGTGAAACTAGTTTACAGGGGCACATTCATTAGTCTTCGGTGTCACAAAGGACTTTCATTAGTCGATTAGTGTGCTTAAGCTACCACAACAAAACGCCACAGACTGGGTGGTTTTAACCAACAGAAATGTGTTTCTCACAGTCCCAGAAGCTGGGAAGCCCAAGATCAAGGTGCTGGCTGAATCAATTTCTGATGAGAACTCCTTTCCTGACCTGCAGACAACCATCTTCTTGCTCATGTTCTTCCTGGCATTCCTCTTCTTTTTATATGGCCACCAATCCTATCAGATTAGTATCCTGGCCTCATGACCTCACTTAACCTTAGCTATCTTTTAAAAGCCCCATCTCCAAATACAGTCACGCTGGGGATTAGGGCTTCAACATACATGCAAAACCTTGGATTGCAAGTACCTTGCTCTGTGAGTGTTCCACAAGAGAAGCAAACAATTAAAATAATAAATTTTAACTTGATAAACAAGTGATGTCTTGCAATGTGAATGGTATGTGATGCTGAATATCACATGATCACAATTGAGCTAATGGTTCTTAAAATTCGCTTTGATGTACGTACGAGTGGTTTGGATTACAAGTAAGTTTAAGAATGAATTAGGCTCACAAACTAAGGTTTTCTGTATATATGTGGGGAGGACACAGGTCAGTTCATAGCAACCAGGAAGTAAAATTCACTTCTTTATTATTGCTTGACCTCTCCCACATTAGTATCTCTATGCTGCTCCACTTTGCCCAGTTAACTGTTACTCATTCACAGCTCAGCTAATCATCATTTCTTTCTGAAAACTCTCTGACCTCTATGATTAGGTGACATCTCCTTAATATACTCTTATTATATGCTCTCATACTACCACATGCTTTTCTTTCAAAGCACTTTCATACTTGTCAGATTATTTCTGCAAGTATTCACTCCATGTCTGTTTTCCTATTTGGACTCTAATGTCCTTGGGGCAAAAGACTGTATCTAACGTTGCTCACGAGTTTATCTGCAATATTATCACAGTACTCTGTAGGTGGAAGTTTCTTGAATGACTAAAAGAATAAAATGTAAATATGAGGCTAATCTGGTTATAAAACAAAAGACCAAGTATTTTCCAAGCAGAGGTCACAGCATATACAAAAAGTCTGAAGACATCAGAATCTCATCTGCATGAGGGAGCTATTTAAAAGAAAACTGCTATGAGTAGAACAGGGAGAGTGGGGAGGGTGGAAAGCTTGGAAGAGATTTGATTCTGCAGGTTGTTGTATTTTATGTCAGGGAATTTTGTCTTTTTTGCTAAGAGAAATGAGCAAATATTGAAGAATTTTAAGTAGGAAAATGACATGATTTATTTTGCACATTATTAGAATCCCTCCGCTCCCATATGGAAAATGACTGGAGAAGAGCAAGGTGGATACAGGTGGAACAGGTGGGAAGCTTTGCAAAAATCTAGCAAGGAGATAAGTGGAGCTAAAGGAACGTGGTGACAGTTGAGACACAGAACTAAGAATATTAAACTATTAAAAATGTTTGAATTAGGACATACAACAGGTTACATTTAGCCTATAGTAAAACAGTACAATATTTTTATTATAATTGCCTAATGCTCCCTTAATGTTCCACTTATATCAAAACGACACACTATGTGCTGCTACGGTTATGATTACTTAGAGCCAAGAAAATAGAAATGAGGAATAGTAGTACTAAATGAATGGAGAGTCAATGATTTGGTATTAAAATCCTTTAGGCACTCAATTTTGTGGAAGTTCTGCAAGCAGCTAAGAAAGAAACCAATTCATAAGAGTACATAAGTGCATTTGATAATGTTCAGGATATGCTCGCTTACATTTGACTGTATTAATAATAAAGTCCAAAGATTAAATCTATAGATACACAAATTTGATGTATTGTTATCAAAGGCTTTGTTTTTATAAAACCTTTTTTTAAAAATGATATTTAATTCCATTAAACATGAAAAAATTTCAATGCGAGGCTTATACAAACTCAATAATCACAAAATATTAGTAAGGTTTTGAAGGACATAGACTGCTTTGCTCTTTCGTTTGTCCTTCCATTGACTTTTACTCAAGAGTTGAGTGTCATGAATTGATTATTATTCCTTTTTTTAAGCTTATTTATTTATTTAAAGAAAGAGAGAGCATGCAAATAGGAGAAGGACAGAGAGAGGGGGAGAGAAGAGAATCCAAAGCAGGCTCTGATGTGGAAGCACAGAGTCCCACGCGGGACTCCATCTCACAAATCATGAGGTCATGACCTGAGCCAAAACAAGAGTCAGATGCTTAACTGACTGAGTCACCCAGGAGCCCCTGCTTATTATTCTAATATTAGTTTGAACAGTAGGTATAGCACTGGTTGAAAACACCTACAAAGTAATAAAACATCTAGATCAAAATGGGTGATTGAACACTCAGATTTTTCTCTACTCCTTTGAAAAACCTATTGAAATGCTGAAAATAAAGTACTAATAAAAGAACACCTGTGCTAACGTCCTCAAAAGATTACAGAGACTTAGCAAACAAGAGGACTAAGGAGTCAGTGAATGAAAAGGACTATGAACTAAAAGGGTCCACTGTATGGTGAAACTTAAGGTAACTGAGGAATTGGCAATTCCAAGAAACTCTAAACTAGGAACTAGCTTGAAAGATGAGTTTTCATAACAGAATCTGAGAATCAACATCAGAAGGAGCCTGAAGACAGTTAACTTAGATGCTCTGATGTGGGAAATTCTAAAAAAAAAAAAAAAAAAGAGAGAGAGAGAGAGCACTGAGGGGGTTTGGAAATGAGGTAGTTCCATAAAGGAAAGAGACCCCATAATAAAAGAAGAGACTATAAAATAAAAATCCACCTGGTCCTTGTCCTAACAGTCTCACTTTATATTTCCATTTTAGAAATATTTGGTAAATTTCCACAAAAAATAACCTGCTAGGATTTTGATATGGATTGTATTAAACATATATAGAAATTACACATTTTTGGTAAAAGTTCTCCAGCCAGGAGTATAATATATCCTGTCACCTACTTAGGCTTTCTCTGCTTTATCTCTGTAATATTTTGCAGATTTCTACTGTGAATAAAGTTCTTGTCCATATTTTTTTGTTTATTCCAAAATATTCCCTATGTTGATGTTAACTTCAATATCATTATTTAAAATGTTTTCTGTTACTTGCTGTTTTTTGGAAATGTATATATTGATTTATCTAGCAATCTTGGGAAATTAACACATTAATTATATCACCTGGAGATTGTTTTGGATTTTTTTTTTATATACACACAGTTCCCACATATTATGAGAGTTCTTTCCTTATATTTACTATTTGTACATATTTTATTTTGTTTTATAGTATTATTGAATGAATTAGGATCTCTAAAAATGATATACAGAAAGGTTGACAGTGAACTTTATTTATTTTTTTCTCTTTAGAGACAGCATGAGTGTAGAGGGTGAGAGAATTTTAGAAAGGCTCCACACCCAGCACGGAGCCTGATGCAGGGTTCAATCTCAAGGCCCTAAGATCATGACCCTGAGATCATGATCTGAGCCAAAACCAAGAGTCAGCTTAACCAACTGAGCCACTAGGTACCTAAGAGAGTAAGCATTTTTGTACTCTTCTAGATATGATGGGGAAAGTTTTCAAAATTTCACTAGTATGTATATGCCGGTTATAGAAATTTGTGGGTATGCTATATAATAGTTATTATTTCCTTGTTTAAGGTGGTTTTTTTAATTATGTTTCACTTGAATTTTATCAACTGCTTGTTCTATCAATAGAATTATATGATTTTTTTTCTTTTTTATCCTACTAAAATGTAAGGTACTTTAATTATCAACTGTTACATATGGCTTTACTCCTGAAATAAACCCAACTTGGTTTTGATGTATCATGCCTTTTATATATTGTTGGATTGGTTTATTTATTAGGATTTTAGCATTTATGTTCATGAGAAATATTAGCTTGCAAATTTCCTTTTTATAAAGTCTTTGTTAGGTTCTGGTATCAATATTATGCTGGCCACATACAAAAAGTTGGGAAATACACCTCTCTTTTCTATCTTGTATCAATGTGATCGACATTATTTCTTGAATTCACCAAAGAAGTCTTCCAGCCTACTACTTTTTTTTACTGTATCTTTAAAAAATAATAAAATAGTTTTATGGAAACAGAACTCACACTCCAAATTTCACTCATTTAAAGTGTACCACTGCACATTTTTGATACATTCATAGAGTGGTACAATCATCACTTCAGTCAATGTTAGAACATATTTATCACTGTAGACAGAAACCCCATACCCTTTAGCAGTCACTCCTCATTTATTCTCAACCATCCAAACCCAAATAACCACTAATCTACTTTCTAACTGTACATATTTGCCTATTCTAGACTTTTCTTAGAAATCAAATCATAAAATATATGATCTTTTATGACCAGCTTCTTTTGTTTTAGGTTTATTTATTCTGACAGAGACAGAATGCAAGCAATGGAGGGGCAAAGAAAGGGGGAGAATCTCAAGGAGGCTCCACACTGTCAGCACACACCTCAACGTGGGGCTCAAACCCACACACTGTGAGATTATAACCTGAGCTGAAATCAAGAGTTGGGCGCTTAACCAAGTGAGCCATCAGGCACCCCGTGACTGGTTTATGTTTAGGGTACTGTATGTAAGCTTCATGAATGTAGCATGCATCAGTACATCATTTTTCTTTATTGATAGATAATATTTATTATGTGGACATACAATATTTTATTTAATCATTCATCAGTTGATAGATATTTGAGTTATCTCCAATTTTTTATTAACATGACTAGTGTTGATATTAACATTATGTACAAATTTTTGTTCGGACATATGTATCAAAATCTTTTGAGTATATTACGTACAAGTGGACTTGCTGAGTCATATGATAACTCTATGCTTAAACTTTCGAGGACCTGCCAAAATGTTTTCCAAAACAGCTGCACCATTTTACATCCTAACTAACAGTGCATGAGGCTTCCAACTTCTCCACATCCTCTACAACACTTGTTATTATATGTTGTTTTCATTATAGTCATCTTAGAGTGTTAACTGATATCCCATTTGTGGTTTTGATTTACAACTGCCTAATGAGCAATGGCGCTGAGCATCTTTTCATGTGTTTATTGGCCACTTTCTGGAGTAATGTCTATTCAAATCCTTTGTTCCTTTTTAAATTTGGTTATTTGTCTTTCTGGTTATATTGTAAGTTTTTTTTTTTTTAATATATTCTGGATATAAGCCCCTATCAAATATATGATTTGCTCATATTATGATAATGGGATCCATGCTCTAAGAAGAGGCAAGAGAACTAAATACTAATATACCTTACAACAGAGTTTCAAAATAAATTCTGCAAAAACAGAACACACACATGCTGTAATGCCTAAAAATAAAAGCCACTATTATGTGCTGCCGTGGTACGTGGTGAAGTCTAAAGGGCTTTGAAAGGCCTAACTACAAGTTCTCCCACAGGCTGTGAGTACATGTGACCAAATAAACTGCAGTCAATCCCATTTGTCCTGCATCAGGTGGCATGTATTCGGCCACCCACCTTACCCTGAGGTAGAACCCCTTCCTCATCAATGGGGTGAACGGGAGGCAAACAAAAGAGCTGGTGTAATAAACAGTGTGGCCCAAACACATCCAAGGACCCCTGGTCAGCATTCACTAAGTGCTCCCGGCTCCCTGACTGTTCTGGGATAGGGTGCAGGCCATCAGGAATATTGTCGGAGGGTCTGCACTTTTGCCTGTGTACAATTTGCTATCGTTCTTGAGGGTTGCCCTCTCTTCTGACCCTAAAACACTCTCATCTCTAAGACGAGACCTGCTGTTAATTGACTATACTTCAGCTTGGTGTGCTGTCACGTCCATACTGTGTTGGGCAGGTTATCTCCAAGCTTCCAACTATAAAGGCAGTGATGACACAGTGCCATAATCAGTCAGTGCTTGAGTCCTGCTTACCAAGCATCAGGCTGGAGCTCTCTGGTCATGGCAGCCAGCCTAGTGACTCACTGGCAGCCTGGGAACTATAAGGACTTTTTGTTTTTGTCACCGTGCACCCCTGACATGGGGAGATGGGCCAGGGATGGCTCTCTGTGGAGTCTATGCAGGTGAAGAAGATGACCAGCCCAGGGAGAATTAAGCATGGCACCAGGTTGTCCTACAAGAGTCATGCTGCTCAGGCACTACTAGTGGCCCTGCCCATCTTCTGTGCTGCTGCTTCTCTTGACGTTGTTAAGAGCACTGTTAAAAAGAAAGAGTGCTAATAGACCTAGAAAACAGATGGGAATTTGATATTTGATAAAGGTGACATTTTAAATAATTAGAAAGCCTAGATTATCTCATGAGCCTTATCAGAAAACTGCATAGGGGTGGGGGGATGATGTGAAATTTCTAATCTTTCCTTATGCAAAGCCAAGCAGGATCAAGCATTTAATGTAAAAATCTTATAACCATAAAGTTCAGAGAAAGGAAGAGAACATTTAAATTACATTCAGGAGACTGTTTCCAAGTCAAAAATGAAACCCAGAAGCCACAGAAGCAAATTCTACTCTAACTATAAAAAAGTCTAGAAATGTTTGAACGGTAAATGATAACAATATACAAAATGCAACATTTTTATATAAAAGATTATAAAAAACATAAAAAAACAAATGGTTGTCAAATCATAACTTCTCAAAATTAATCTATGGAATTAGATCTACACAAAAATATTTCTAAGTTTAACCGAGGATGTGGTTGTGTTTGATTTGTTTTGTTCTCTTAAAGTATTTTAAGACCAATCAACAGTTATTGATGTAAACATTAGGTTACTTTTACAGATTTGTTATCACCTCACAGCATGTAGAAAGGAGCTTCAATGTTTCAAATGTCCAACTAGTTAGGTCCAAGTAGCAGTTTAAGTAACAGTACACAATTAATAAAGTAAAATACAATAATTTGACCTAGTGTAAGCTCCAATGAAATAAAATTATATACTCTTAAAAATTATTTTTCGGGCGTGTAGTTTGGTGAGTTCCTTATAGATTCTGGATATTAACCCTTTATCTGATATGTCATTTGCAACTATCTTTTCCCATTCCGTTGGTTGCCTATTAATTTTCTGGGTTGTTTCCTTTGCTGTGCAGAAGCTTTTAATCTTGATGAGGTCCCAACAG
>NW_024081619.1:0-63392 GCF_003009895.1 Hyaena hyaena | reverse complement strand
GAGGGTGTTATGCTGAGCGAAATAAGTCAGGCAGAGAAGGACAAATACCATATGTTTGCACGTATAGGAGGATTAGGAGGAACTTGACAGAGGACCAAGGGGGAGAAGAAGGGCGGAAATGGTGGGGGAAAGGGAGAGAGGCAAACCATGAGAGAATCGCGAATGCTGACAAAAACTGTGGACTGAGGGATGTGGGGGGACTGGGGGATGGGCATGGAGGAGGGCACTTTGGGGATGAGCACTGAGTGTTATGTGGAAACTAATTTGACAATAAACTATTTGTAAAAAAAAAAAAAAAAAAAAAAAAAATTATGGTGAAACTATCTATATTCTGGAAATAACATCTTGAAGCTTACCACTGTATGAAACTACAAGAGTAAATACTGCATCACTTAAGTAACAAGTTAAGCCAAAAGAAAGCCATCAGAATTAATTTAAGGAGAGAAAAGATATCAGATATCCTGCTGAGTGTGGAGATACTTGGGAGCTGTCTGCTGCAAACCTCAGATTTGTGCATCTGTCACCTTGGATCCTTAAGCCTCCCCACCTCACCCTGGATGACCCGGGGATCTGATGAGAGAAGGGATTCTCTGACTCTCTAGGACCCCTCCTGGCAACACTGGAAATAGGAGGCAGAAAGGGATCACTTAGAAAACACTGGATCTCAAACTCTAATTCAGCCAGTTTTTGCCTGTTGTGACCATCTTCTTTCTTTAGATCATTGAGCCTTGTCTTGGCTGAAATCACAACTGGCAAATTTTCTCAAGATATCTGCTCATAGGAATTGATGCATCTTCAGTGGAAGGAAATGGAATATCTAAATGTTTCTCTAGGACTTTGGCCATTTTTCTGTAGAAGTCAAGGTTTTGATGTATAAGGATAATGTTTTATGTTTTCATATACTTTGTGAAGCATCTCCTTCATTTCTAAGCAGCAAATTCCCTCCGCCAGTGCTTTTCTGCAAAATTGCATTTCATGTTCTTGTTTTAGCTCAGACAGTCTGGAGATTCAGAGGAAGCTTTTGAATCTCGCTTCCGAACTGCATTTTCTCACTGCATAGAAAGATGTCTACCCTGCTTGGAAACTTTTAAAATACTCTCTGTTTCTCTATTTAAGTTTTTTGAAGAAAACATTTACATTAACAGCATCAATGAGCTTCTTCAAATTGACCTCTGACACTCTTGGTTTCCATATTTTGACATCCTTTTGGTGTGTTGATAACTTCTCACTATCTATGTAATCATCTTTAAAGATAACCGGGAAGTTTACCATCTTCAAAACATGGTCAGTCAGATATTGTAACTGGATCTCTTTATAAGTGATCTCCCATACCTTTTGTGTGTTGACATATCTTATCCTTTGTTTTTTTCTCCCATTCTTACAACCCTTGTACTCTTTTCTTTTCAGCATCTTTTTTTGGGCAAGCAGCCTTAAAGTTTACTGAAACAAAATGTTTTCATCAAATCTATGAACTGTTTCCCTCTGACTTTGCTCTATATTCTTCTGAATTACTTTAACATATTTCTGGCCTCAGTCACTTGGGACTATAGGGATTTTAATGCCTCTTTCGAGTGGCCATGTTTGGCCTTCAAGACCTGCCATCATCATATCATAAAATGAAATTTTACAGGACTCATTCCTCTGATTTTGGTTGAGAAGGTCTACTCTGTTCCCCACTGAAAAGCTGGGCCTGTTCACATCTTTACCAAGTGCTGGCAAACACAGAGTTTGTAACTTAAGGAGATTAGCCTCTGCTGTGGTAGGTGGAATGCTTCAAAGGCATCTATAATGGGTCCAATCTTCTCACTGATCTTATATGACTCTTGAATTTAGGCAGCACGTCTTTGGCTAGATCTTTTCCCTTTAAAGTGTACTATCTTGGGGTGCCTGGGTGGCTCAGTCGGTTAAGCATCCAACTTTGGCTCAGGTCATGATCTCGCAGTTCATGAATTTGAGCCCCACATTGGGCTCTGTGCTGACAGCTCATAGCCTGGAACCTGCTTCAGATTCTGTGCCTCCCTCTCTCTTCCCCTCTCCCACTCTCATTCTTGTCTCTGTCTCTCAGAAATAAATAAACATTTAAAAAATTTTGAACAAAAAGTGTACTGTCTTTTATAATAAAAGGGAACAAAACACCACATATCAAAATTTCCAAGGGAAAAAGCAAACAGATTTCAGTCTGGTGTCTACAATTCAGAACTCCATGAGAGCACTGCATATCTGCCATAAGACTAGCTGCAAAGACATTTTTGTGGCCATTAGCCACTGAGGCCCTCTGTGGCTCCAGTGGTCACTGCAGCTCTGCCTCTGGCTAGCACCCTATGGGACACAACTTCCCATCTAGAACCCTGTTGAGTTTCCCCACCTTAAAACAAAACAAATATCTGACTACCAGGAAAGGACATCCGTGGGGCTGTGGGGTGAGGGGTATAGGCAAGTTTTTGAAGTGAGTAATCTTTAACTTTGCTCTGTTTACTGCACAAATAGAAAGGTTATTATTTGTAGTATGCCATGGGGAAATGGAAAAGACCTGGTTATAGCCAGAGAAAACCAACCAGCCTACAAGCTGTGACCGATAGGAAACCATAGGGATCCAAGCAGAACTGTGCCAAAAACAAGCCAATAGTATTAAAAGTGATTTCAGATGAGTTTCCAGTTCTATTTCTATTTCATTAGCTTCATGACCCAGGACTTCAAAAAGTCATAACCACTATGATGAAAACAATGCAGATCATCCTTGGATGTCTTCTTTAACCTATGAAGTTGGAAATCCCATGAAGTTAAAAATCCTATCAAGTTATTAAATGTCTTTTAATTGACTTGACGAGCTTAAGCTTAGGCAGGTTAAATGGCTTGTTCAAAGACACTACTGCAACTACTACTGTGTTGCAGGGTTAGATTTTGTATCAAAATTGTTTAATGTTTTATAAGAAATATGTCTATATTCCTTCATGTAGACAGCCTGATCACCCATCCTTCACTGTAAAAATAAAGGAACTGAAAAACAATATCCACAGACCATGAAGCTCAAAGGTTCTCTAATTCTATCATTATTCTTTTTGTCTTTTTATACAATGGTAATATGTCTATTTTTGTCCCGGGTGTTATTCACATGGGGCAGTTATTTAACAATCAGTGATGAAAGAACTATGTGACAAGCGCTAGTGTGACAGAAACAGTCTGGTCAGGGGACAAACAAGTTAAAGGACAATTGCAATATGGTGTGAAAGTGCTTTGGAAAAGGGAGTGCAAGCGTAGGGAAAACACACAACCAACAGGAGTGGAGGGGTGGAGATGGACTAGAAGCTCAGTACCATGAAGAATTACAATGAAGTGAATTTTGAAAGAAAAGTAGGAGTTAATTCCAATGCTGTGACCAGAGGATAGTGTTTTCAAGGTAAAGGAAACAAGACATGTAAAGTCAAAACAAAACAAAACACTAGTTTTCAAAATAACAAGTGGCTTGATAGTTAAAGCACTGGGCACAGCAAACAAAGTGAAAGGTTATCATCTGAGCACACTGTTGTAGAGAAATCATATTAAAAACTGGGCAGAGACCTCTGGTTTTGAGTTCTTTTGGTTTTGTAAGGGGACTGAAAGATGTCATGCCTTTCTTCACACCAGAAAAAAAGGTTGAAAAAACTGAAAAAGTATGTTTTGAAATATGTTCAGGACTCTGTGTGTTCCTTAACAAAACCTGCCTCAAGGGAATACACTTTACAGGAGCCTAACTGGCTGTGGTTTTACCAAGCCTCAATTTATCCTAAGGAAGGGAAATACACAAACCTAGTCTTCCCTAGTCCTTGGCATGGGGAAACAAATGTCCATCTCAGTCTCACTGAAAGCCTGAGACCTAATCAGAGGATTATAGAATGTTTCCCCCTTTCCCACACCTTAATATCACATCTATTTGGCTCACATCGAATAACAAGGGACTGCAGCAACCACAACCACAACAACAAAACTATAAGTTTCAACTCTATTTGACTGTCTATGGACACCCAAAGGCATTATGGGAGATAAGAACAAGGATATTAGAAAAAAATTTAGCCTCTGATACCACACCACAGCAAAGAGTAAACACAAACTAACTCCTAGCCTGCTAAACATAAAGCCACACACAAACAACCTATCTACTGCAGTTCCTTTTACTTGATTCAGCATGTGTGGCCTTTGACCAAAAAATTCATAAGATATGCTAACAGCAAAAAAAAAAGTCTGAAGAAATAGAACAAACATCAGATTCAGACTTAGTTATGGCAGAGATGTTGGAATTATCAGACTGGAAATTTAAGATACCTCTGGTTAAAATGCTAAAGTATCTAGTGAAAACAAAAAGGACAATGCACAAGAACAGATAGGTAACATAAGCAGAGATGAAAATTCTAAGAAAGAACTAAAAGCAAATGCTAGATATCAAATATATTGTAACAGAAATGAACGAAGAATGCTTTTGATAGCTTCATCAGCAAACTGGGCACATGCAAGGAAAGATTCAGTAAACTTCAATATAGGTCAATGGAAATTGTCAAAATTGAAATACAAAGAGAAAAACAAAATGAAAAAGAATAGGATATCCAAGAACTATGGGACGATTACAAAAGGTGTAACTTACACATTGTGATGTTAACTGGGATTATCTGGGGTGCCAGATAATTGGCCAAACATTATTCTGAGTGTTCCTATGAAGGTGTTTTGGGATGACTTTAATATTTAAATAGATGGATTGAATAAAGCAGATTTTCCTTCCTATGTGGGTGGGCCTCATCCAATCAGTTGAAGGCCTGAAAGAAACAAAAAGACTGACCCTCCTCCAAATAAAGGGGAATCCCTCTTTGCCCAACTATCTTTGGGCTGAGATTTAGTTTCTGTCTTGCCTTTAAACTCAGACTAAAATATCACCTCTTCATGGATTTTCAGCATGCCAATCTTTAGAATTCTCAAGAGATTTTTAAAATATTTCAAAGCAAATTAAATACAACTTATAAAAATTTGAATCATACAGCAAAAGCAATGCTAGATGGAAATTGATAGTAATGACTTCCCGTATTAGAAAAGAAAGATAAAAAAATCAATAATGTAAGGTTCCATCATTGGAGACTAGAAAAAGAAAAGCAAACTGAATCCAAAGTAAGAAGAAGAAAAGAAATAATAAAAGTTAGATCATAAATCATTGAAATTGAAAATAGGAATATGACAGAGAAAACCAATAAACCAAAAGCTAATTCTTTTAAAAGATCAACATAATTGAGAAAACACTAGAGAGGCTAATTATGAAAAAAAAGAGAAAGTTAAGATACATACAAATTTGATAAATTAAAGGAAATTGACCTATTTCTTGAAAGATACAATCAACCAAAACTCACTCAAGGAGAATAGATAATCTCAATATGACCTATATGGATTAAAGAAATTAAATCAAAAATAACTTTCCAAAATATAAAGTACCATGCCCATATTCACTGGTGAATTCTATCCACTGTTTAAAGAAGAAATTATACTAATTCTTTACTATCTATTCCAGAAAAAAAAAAAAAAAGTAGAGAGAACATTTCCTAACTCGTTCTGTGAGCTGAGTATTGGGTATTGCCTAATACCCAAACCAGGCAATGACATTACTAGAAAGGAAAACTACAGACCAGTATCTCTCATTAACATGGATGCAAAAGTCCTCAATAAAACATTAGCAAATGAAATCCAACTCTGTAGAAGAATAATTTGACATCACGACCAAGTCAGGTTTATTCCAAGTATTCAAATTTGACTCAACATTCGAAAACTATATACTTGAGACTACTTCTCTATGTGTATATACATCCACAAATGTTATGAATTCCATTTTATCATTATGAAGTATTCCTCCTATGACCCATTACTGCCTTGTGCAGAAGACATGGTGTGGCTTTAAGCACTAAGAATATTTTTTTCCATGCATTAAAAATATAGTTGAGCCGGGGCACCTGGGTGGGTCTGTCGGTAAGCATCCGACTTCTGGCTCAAGCAGTGATTTCAAGGTTTGTAAGTTTGAGCTCCACAGCACAGAAGTGCTAATGGCTTGGAAGCTCAGAAGCATGGAGCCAGCTTAGGATTCTGTCTCTCTCTCTCTCTCTTTCTCTCTCTCTCTCTCTCTGCTCCTCCCCCACTCACATTCTGTCTGTTTCTGCCTGTCTGTCTCTCTCAAAAATAAACATTAAAAAAAAGAACTGCAGTTGAGCCACTTAAAATAAATTACTCATTTTTGCCCAGTATTATACCAGATGTCTTGATTGCCACATTTATTGACATATTTGAAATCTTCAAGTCATCTTACAATTAGTGTTTTATCTTTAAAGTTCAAAAAAAGAGACATATGTATCCTATAAGGGAGACTAGCTAATATCAGGCCAATTTTCTTCTCAAGAAATACTAACACAGCAGAAAAAAACTCAAAAATGTTTGAAGACATCAGAGTTACCATGAATATAGGACTTGAGGAGTTAACCTTTCATAGAGGAAATAGTTAAGTAGTGAGAAAAACCTTTCTACTCCCTCTTTCAAAATTTTTAAAACTGCATTAAAAAGACTTATTTGCTCCTTTCTTTAAAATTTCAAAAGTATTTCAATATGACCTCTTTTATATTTCTAGAAAAAGTCCTTGAATTTCATACTTGCATCCTTAAGTATAGGTAAGAGTCTCTAGGAATCTAAAATCTGGTCATAGCAAATCCATCACAAATACATATCTAAATAATAAGAACTGTTACAGAGTGGGCATATTATGTGTTCTACATATAGGAGAAAGTTTCGTCATGAGATAAATTAGAAATATGGGTAAATAAATTGTAATTGCATCTGAATCTTGTGAATGCAAGCTTGTACATTTCCTCATCGGCTTCACAGGGAATTGCTCTGCACTGAGGAGGCCGTAGGATTAATTTGCTGTCAAACAGGAATGAAAACAAATCCTTGTTGACAACATATCCATGTTGTGAATGCAGCTGATGCCGCCTTCTCTAAACACTCAATTTTCCAAATGGTCCTTACGCAAATGTTGTATTTTCTAGGAAAATTTTTCATATAGACAGTTTCTCAGTAAGCCATGTTTTTTTTAATCTGATAAAAATGGATGTCTCAATTTATATTACATTTGCTTATATATTTATGGCATATTGATTTTTTCTGTCTAGTGAAAAAATGCATATGGGGAAATTTAAGATATGCACATCTGTTTTTATGAGAGACACTTTTTTTCCAAGCTTTGGAAGAGTACTACTCTAAAATGCTGCACCTTTCCGAGCATGTTTTAAGTATGCAACTCTATTTGACTTGTCATGTTAACATTATGTCAATGAGTCTTGTGAAAAGAAATACTCTTGTCCAAAACACTAGCAATTCAAGACATTAAAAATATAAACTTTGTAAGATTTGAGGGATTTTTAATCTCAAATTTGTAACAAAAATCATAAAAAAGTCTGTAATTTTGGCATACTAGCTGTTTATAAATAAATTATTTATCTTTACTGTTTTGGAGACAGTAATTTTACAAAAGGTCAACATTGATCTTTCGGCTAATTATACACAATTCAAGGTATTCTCCAGCATATTTAAGTGCTATGATTTTATAAATGATTTTCTCCCTTTGAGGCTTCCATCTAAGCTGAAGATTTATCATTTTATTAAGTACACCTTAGACATTCATCTGCATAGTAAAACATACAGAAATAAAGAGCTAGCCATAATGGACCATGACTGGGAATCTCCTGGTTGACAAATAAGATCTATCATTTTGTTGCTGAATTCAATTTTGTAGTATAGTAATAACCAATTAATAGAACAGAATAATCTAGCTGGCATGGAACTGAACAGGTAGTTGAACAATTTTCCATTTTATAGAGTAAGGAGACAAGAGACATCGACAGTCTAATTATCAATATTAGTGTGAAAAAAATATCAAATCTGAAATTTGGACTCCCATACATCTGTATAGTATATACCACACACAGCCCCTCAAGCAGGTCATTGTCCTCTGAACTGTGAACAAAGATGGCAGTGATGATGAAGAAGAGAACTGGGTCCAGGCAGGTATCAACAGTTTCATTTTCAGCGTAAACAATATAGTGCTGAAAAAGCAACTGAAGTTATTGTCAGAAAAGACTTGAATTTGGAGTTGAAAGTCAGAAGCAGGTTCATATGCACTTGTTATTCTGGTTTAGGTCCAAAACAAATCACTTTACAACCCTAACAATGAGGTATCACCATACCCCTGTCAGATTGGCTAGGATAAAAAAAAAGACAAGAAATAACAAGCGTTAGTCAGGATGTAGAAAAAAGCCAACCCTCGTGCACTGCTGGTGATACTGTTTGTGCAGCTACTGTGGAAAACAATATGGAGGCTCCTCAAAAAATTTTAAAAAAATTATCATATGGTTCAGTAATTACACTACTGGGTATTAACCCAAAGGAAATGGAAACACTAATTTGAAAAGTTATATGTACCCCTATGTTAACTACAGCATTATTTGTAATAGCCAAGATAGGGAAGCAACAGTAGCTCGATGACTGGGTAAAGATGTGGTGCAATGTGATGTGACTTGTGTGTGTGCGTGTGTGCGTACGTATGTATGTGTATGTGTATGTATGTGTATTACCCAGCCACATAAGGAATGAGCTTTTTCCATTTGCAACAACACTGATGGACCCAGAGTATAATACTAAGTGAAATAAGTCACACAGGGAAAGACAAATATCATATGATTTCATTCATATGTAGAATTTAAGAAACAAAACACATAAAGATAAAGAGGGATAAACAATCCCCTCCCTCCCCCCAAAAAAAACAACACAAATACAGAGAGTAGAGGGCAGGTGGGTAGATAAATGGGTGAGATAGATAAAGGGGATTAAGAGACTCTTATTTTTGGGATGAGGATGGTATGAGCTTTAAGATGTCTATCAGTTTTAAATAAATAGCATACTTGATGCAAACAAATGTACACTTATTGTAATCATGATGAGCACTGAGTAATATACAGAATTGTTGAATCAGTATATTGTAGACGTAAAACTAATATAATACTGTATGTTAATTAGACTTCAATAAAAATTTTTCAAAAAATGTATTGCTCAAATTTTAAAAACCCATTGTATTATATTTGTCAATGTTGAGGTAATTTGCTTCTGAAGCCAATGAGCATATTGATATTCTTCAAATATTTATTAATCACTTTACTTTATTTCTCTCTCAATTCTGTATTGGTTTTGTTTCAGGATTCTGATGAAGTTTGGTTCTGGTTCTGATTCGTGTATGGCCAATAACTCATTCCTCACTGGCTGGTAGTAGTGACTGGGATTCGGGTTTTATGATCTGAACTCTGGTGATCTCCACTGACATGATGAGGATCGATTTTTTTTTTTTTTTTTTTTTTTTTGGTCAGGTAAGAGATGATCAAAATCTGGCTATTTAATTCTTTATTTTCTGTGCCTTTTCTATTTATGAGCTTAACTCAGTCTTGCCCTCTTGGGGGGGGGGCAGTCCTTTGAGATCTGCAACCCTGATTTATTTGTTGCTGTTCTGTATTTCTTTTCCTTTTCCTTTTTTTTTTTTTTTTTTTTAATATTTATCTATTTTGAGAGAGAGAGAGAGAGAGTGCATGCACAGAGGAGGGGCAGAGAGAGAGAGAGTGAAAATCTCAAGCAGGCTCCGCACTNTTTTAATATTTATCTATTTTGAGAGAGAGAGAACACATGTGAAGGGGAGGGGCAGAGAGAGAGGAAGAGAGAGAATCCCAAGCAGACTTGACACCATCAGCACGGAGCCAGATGAGGGGCCCAAACTCATGGACCATGAGATCATGACCTGAGCTCAAATCAAGATTTGGTTGCTTAACTGGCTGAGCCACCCAGGCACCGTTTCTATATTCATTTAAAAACTGGCTGCGCCGCAGAGCTAAACCTGCTAGCTGACTATGTATCTGTGTGGCTTTCACTGGGAAACACCTATACCGTTGTGAGTTCAAAATCTTTCCTTTGTAGTGTGTCAATACATTGAATTATAACAGCTCTTAACCTGAATAAGCTTTGTTTAGTTAATTTATAGAGACTGACAAGGGTAACATAAGTCAGGGATTTATGTTATTTTTGTTTTATGATTTATGTTATATAACATATGTAAATATAAATACATAATACATATAAAATACATAATACATATTAGGGATTCCAAGAATTAGGGAACCTAGGGGAACAAAACAACTGAATTTCTAGAATCTTAAATACACTAGTATTTTACAAATTTAGATGTGTTAATTATTAATTAAGAATTGATAAGTGTTCTGTGACATTTGGGCATAAGAACTTAAAAAAATTAAAATATCTTTCCTTAACTTAAAGACATAGACTAATAGTAAACCAAGTAATTGACAACTAATATTTAGTTGCCTGGTGAAATATTAAGAAACATTGAATACTAACCTTTAATTAATATATATGTATATATGCATCCATATGTATGTATTTATATTTATATATACATTTATATGTCTATATCTATATAGATATACTATCTCCCTCTCTCTCTCATATATATAACAAGTAACAAGTAAAGGAATATATATTATATATATATTATAATAAATAAATAAATATATATATATAATATATATTCCTTTACTTGTTACTTTAGTATGTTACAGAATTGCCATACTTTTCATCAAGTTAATAACCATGTATGTCCATTTAGTCACTTCAAGAAGGAATAAAAAGAATCTGGTATTAGTAGGTGATCTCTGTTTTATTCATGAGACTTTTTGGTCTGTCAACTGATTGACACTGGCAGTCAGCTATCAATCACTGCATCCCAGCTTTCTCCTTGCAATAGAGCTTTTATGATTAAAAGTCATAATTAAGAGGAACCAAGGTGGCTCTGTCGGTTGAGAAGCTGATGTAATTTTAGCTCAGAGCATGATTTCATGGTTTATGAGATGGAGCCCTGCATCAGGCTCCGTGCTGACAGCAGAGGCAGAGAGCTGTCGCTCTCTCTCTCCCTCTATCCCTCTCTTGTTCGTGTGCTCTCTCTCGCTCAAAATAAATATGACTTTAAAAAATTCACAGTTAATAATGGTGTTTGTACTTACAAGAGGAATGCTAATGGCCTGGAAAAACAAGTCTGTACATTAAGTTTTTGATTTTAAAATAAAAGAAGATAGTAGTTTTGTCCTGATGTAAATTTGTCAGGTAGTTTCAGAGTATACAAAAGTCACGTAGAGGGAAATTCTTGAGTATGTTTAGCAAGTTTTAGAGGACTTGAGAGGCGTTAATTTTATTTATCTTGGAAATGATCTACCTGCAAATAATTCATGTAAAGAGAAGCAAATAAATATGTTAAAAATTTGGTATTATTTTAGTATTGAGGACCTCATTAATAATATATTTTAAAATGAGCTATGAATTTTCTAGTGACACATGCTAATGAAAAACTGAATTTTCTTATTCATTAGGGTAATAATCAAGTATTTAGTCATGTGTTAACAAGGGGGATTAAAACAAAGTTTATGCTCAAACAGCTGAGTTTTCAAACTTCATCAGAATAACTCAATAATTTTCTGTGCTTTCTTTTGCCTTCATCATGTAGTTGAGTTTTAAAACATGGAAAGGTATTTATTTTTTTATCTAAAGGAGCTGAAGCTGGTACGCCTGGATGACTCAGAGCTTAAGCATCAGACTTCAGCTTGGATCATGATCTCACAGTTAGCGGGTTCGAGCCCCGCATCAGGCTCTGTGCTGACAGCTCAGAGCCTGGAGCCTGCTTCGGATTCTGTGTCTCCCTCTCTCTCTGTTCCTTTCCTGTTCACACTGACTTTCTCTCTCTCAAAAATAAATAAACATTAATTTTTTTTAAATAAATAAATAAAAATAAAGGAGCTGAAGTTTCTTCTCCTTGGATTATTTACAATATTATATTGCCACATTGATTACTTTTTCTTAAGAACCCAGGATCCTGTTTTAATCAAGTGAACAAATCTTCACTAATTTTTTTTATTTTGCGTATCTCTGAATCAGGCTCTGAATTTAGTGGGGGAAAAAAAACCTGTATGTCTTTTACATCTAAACCCAAAGTTTAGAGATTTCACAGGGTTTCAGGAAATCATAAGTCATCTTGTTCTTTTACCTTATCAAAAGAGAAATATGAGGGGCACCCAAGTGGCTCAGTTGGTTAAGCTTCCGACTTCAGTTCACGTCATGATCCCATGGTTTGTGGGTTCGAGTACCACAAAGGTTCTGTGCTGACAGTTCAGAGCCCAGAGCCTGCTTCAGATTCTGTCTCCCTTTCTCTGTGCCCCTCCCCTGCTCATGCTCTGTCTCTCTCTGTCTCAAAAATAAACATTAAAAAAAAAAGAGAAATATGAGAAAATAATATATTCATTTAACATCCTTCATATTTCTTAACTAACTTAACACTACTATAAAAGATACATGGGAAGAGATTTCAAACTAAAGGACAATTTTAAACTAGTCGACTGTGAATAATGTAAATATATCAGATTCTACGGTTTGCAAAATGGATTTGAAGGTCCTAAAGATTTGTCAATGCCCTCGCTGTCTTTAATATGTTCTCAGAGACAACAGTGATAAAATTCTTATGAGTGGGTTATTTAGTGTACCCCAGTAAAGAACCTCACTCCTCTCCACAGTGATATCATTGGTTCTGTGATAAATTAAGCACAGCCATTCAGTCCCATAAGCACATGTGTTTTGCTATTATCTCATGCTTGTTGAAGTCTCTCTAATAGGCTATAGAATAAGTTTTTGTGCTCAACAAAGAAAGATATGCCTATGGAAGGCAATATATCAGGTGTTTTTAACTACTGATAACTCTTGATAACTTCAAAAAGTACACTTGCAGTTACAGAGTTTGAAGCTTAGAGTTGACATTATTTGGATAGCAGCCAGACTGTAACAGGAGACCCAGTCAGGTGATCTGGCAATGTCTTTATTTTTTTTTTTTTATTTACATTTTTTTAAAGTTTATTTATTTTATTTTGAGAGACAGAGAGAGAGAGAGAGAGAGAGAGAGAGCAGAGAGAGAGGGACAAGAGAGAATCCCAACCAGGTTACACTCTGCCAGTGCAGAGTCCATGTGAGGCTCAAACTCATGAACTATATGATCATGACATGAGCCGAAATCAAGAGTCAGATGCTGAACTGACTGAGCCACCCAAGTGCCCATTTTTGTTTTTTAATCCAGAAGTAAAAAGCTTTAGGTGAAAACTGACAACTGACCTAAGACTCAGTAAAAGAATTAATCTCTTGGACAAAACTAATAAAGAAATTTAATTGTGGTTATATATTTGCAATATTATTGATTTCATTTCACTTATTTTCTGATGCGTATATTAGTAAATTCATTCTCTTCCTCTTAATCTATATCAAAAGTCAATTTGCTAGTCTCTTTTATCCCTCATGCTTCAGAAACAAATACTTCTACTGAGGGGCACCTGGGTGGCTCAGTTGGTTAAGTGTCCAACTTCAGCTTAGGTCATGATCTCACGGTTCGTGGGTTCCAGCCCTGCACTGGGCTCTGTGCTGACAGCTAGCTCAGAGCCTGGAGGCTGTTTCGGATTCTGTATCTCCCTCTCTCTCTGACCCTCCTCTGTTCTCTCTCTCTCAGAAATTAAAAAAAAAATTTTTAATTTAAAAAATACTTCTGAGTTTCTGCACTTTTCATGAAAATATAGTTATTTATAGAGGTCAAATAAAAATGTTTTCTTCTGACTAAAATATATTTGGAGATATCAACAGTGAATCCAAGAGCATATCTAAAGTGTAGCACTGAGAATGCTACTCATTTGATCAGAATATGGCAAGTGGACTACTAAGGAATGAATTTCCACGTGGTGCCTATGCTAACAGAGGCTTGTCAGGTAAAGTGTCAAACGTACTTGTTACACATCTATAACATCTTCATTCAGGAAGGCCCTTCCTGACAGACCAGAGACCTTAACAGACATTACATACCTCATACAGTAGAAATTCCCCAAATTCATAGGAGAGACTTTCTCATTCCTGGTTTCCTGGACTGAGTATAAAAGAACAAATAATGTGAGCTTATAAAAACCCAAAACTGAACATCTGTATGAAAATTCCTAGAGAGAGTGAGTTGGTAGATGCTTAGTAGTTGTTCAAAATTGTGTGCACACTGTTAATCAATACCTCTTACTGTAACAATATAAACAAGCAATCCGACCATAATGTGTTCAATCTTTGTGATGAAGAAAACTTTTTGGAGATTATTTATAAAAACTGGGGGACTCTTAAGAAAAATGTCAAAATATGGAAAATAGGCCAAAAAAAAAGTACATGATGTTCTTTCAATATATATTGGAGCACTGTTTTCACAGATAAGGTTATTAAATTCTCTAGAAGAATATGCCTGTGTTTGACATTGCTTTTTGCTATTTGATGAAACGTCAAAACACTATAAAGTGGCATAGTAACTTGTAGATTTTTGAACAGGAGAAAAGATAAGCCCAATTTGATTTTATTGTCCTATAAGACATTAACAAGTTTCATATCTAAAATGGAACTCTTATTCTAAGAATTCCTTTTAAAATGTTTATAAATACCTAGTTTCAGTGGCAACCATGCTTAACACCCTACTTGTTCCTTCATGGGAGAATTAGAAAATCACTGAAATATTCATTTCATATATATATATACATGCATATGTGTGTGTGTGTCAAGTTTTTATATTTTGGAAACTTTTTCGAGAAGGTAGGCTTGACATTCTAATTTCTATATCTTTTTAAAGTATACATTTATTTTATATTACTTTGTTATCAGAAAAATGTTACAAAGAATTGAAGTAGATTATTTTTGTGCCTGATATAGCAAAGCTATTTGGGATTGGTAGCTTTAATGATCACTTGTAACATTTTAAGACAAGGAAATTCAAATTTTTTGTTCTTTTAGATCTACAAAAAGTCATAGCTATTTGGTATTAAGTATCAAGTCCATTCAAAATATACCTGAAAAATATAAGACGCTCAGCCAAGATACAGTGGAGAGAAGCAATCCCTCAGGTATATGCTCAGGGGCACAACTGTTCTCCTACATTGATTGTAAGTATTTTTACCCTCCCTGATGCTATTGGTCATGCCTCTTACTACATAATGTGAACTAGGTCTGTCAGATACTGACAGTCAGCAAGTGAGTGATGGAGAAGAACACACTAATGCTAAATGGCACAACTTCTGAAAACAGAAACTCAGCACCACTCTTTCCATCTTTGGCTACCCACACCCTGAAATTCTCTTAAAGGAAAGGACCATATGCCCTTGTTCTATAAAATACCATAATATTACAATGAAAGTCCAATCACATAAAATCAATCCAAATTTGCCTAGAAAGAAATTTTGCCATTTATTTTGATGTTATTTTGGATGAGGCAGAAAAGAAAGTAAACTATGGCTAAAACCAGGCTTATCAAAATTTTATTTCATGGAATGGATTTACTAAATGAAAAAGAAACCTCATCCTCTGCCACATTCCTGTTGGGTGTTTGAGTATAAGAGTGAAGAGAACTTTTTCTGTACATGAATTTTCTGTACAAATATTGTACAAATAGCAATAAAGCTATTTGTTAGTTAAAATAAAGAGAATTCGATGTTTAGACTAAGAGACTGTTTGGCAGGTTGCTTTGGGTTTTTGAGGAGTTTATAATTCTTTCTAGTGATCCTTTTTTTCCTTGCTGATATTTGTAGTTTGCACAAATTGTATTAAATATTAGAGAAATTTTAAGGATTTACAACAAAATGTAGTTTTGGGCCCAGCAGTCTTTTACAGAAGGGTCTTTATGTAACACTTAAGAGTTTGAAGAAAAACAAAATAATTGTGCATCCTGTCTTCAAAGGATAGAGTTAGGAAAGAAAAGAAGGCTGTGTTAAACAGTAAGGTCATAATTCACTGATGTTGTTTTTATAAGTGTAAACATATTTGAAACATGTCAGTATCACCAAGAAACAGCCTATGTCTAAAGGGATACAAGTTTCTGAAACACACCTTCAGATGCAGAAAATTTTGTTTGGAACGTTCAAGAAGGGAGGTATTAAACTAAGATTAATTTAAATATACTGCTCCATTTACCAAATGAAAAAAACCACCTGTATTTACTCTACCAGAATTACCAGATTGAAATGTCCAAAAAATACTTAGGTATGAAATATCAAGATTGGTATAATCATGTGGGCATTTATACCATCACTCTTCTTGGGAGGACATTATTACAGACATTTCTATATCATGGAAATGAGGAAGTATCCATCCACAAAAGCACCATGACCTGACAGGAAGCCCAGTTGCAATCTCCTATAAAAAGAGGGATAGCAAGTACCTTAACTCACCTCCAGAGGGCACCCCCACTTTTTGCCATTGCTTTGTTGCATAATGAGTTGTAGCTAATTCTGCCTCTTCACTTCCCTCCCTTTCTCTTGATGACTGTTGGCTCCATTTGGCCGTTTGACTTGAATGAATTTGACAAAAAAATAAGTTGTATATTTTCTTCAATCCATTTACTTCCAGCTGTATTTTCCTTATTTTTGGAAACAAATTATATACATATATATGTGTGTATACGTATGTATATGTATACATATATATATATATATACTTATACATACATATATGAGTTTTATTTGAAAGGACTACTTCTTCATTTTAGACAAGTAGCTGATATTAGACAATGGTAAAAAATGGTATCATGTCTCCATTCTTTAATGATTTTATTACCTGTATCTAAACAAGTTGAAAAACATAGGGGAAAAATGTGATTCTAATGAATCTGAGAACATATTTGGCCTTAGTTAAACATTTCCAGTTCAAAGAATAGAAGAAGAAAAATAAAGATATTATCTAAGATATTTTCTAAGGAATGACCTGAAACTAAAAATTAATTCAAAGAAATGCTTATTTTTGTTTTAAATCACTTAGTCGTTTAGAAAAAGGAAGTCACAGCAGAAGTACTTCAAAGTAATTTACAGAAAATCTTAGGCTATTTGGAAATGCTGTAGGAATTTTAAAGTTGCAAAATCATAGTAATACTGATACTACTATTCCCCTTATTCTATTTTATTCTCACTCCTACTTAGGAGTAAATGATTTCTTTTAATAATGATTATTCTTAATGCTACTTTAAGGAATAACAAATAGCTCTAGTCGGCCCTTCCCACAATTTTCTGGCTTATTTTGTCAAGGGGAAGGTAGTTATATGTGTTTGTGTAGAAGTAAGAGTCTTAATATCAATGCCTTGGCTTAGAAGAAATTCAACATGCTTTGTATATTACTCCTACATGCCTGTGCAAATCACAGTAATAAATGCTGTCAAACTCACACCTGAAATTAAATATTCTTCAGGCCAGAAACATCGTGTCTTTTCCTCCAGCAAATCACTATTTAAATGATGTATATGTTATATGTGTTATTACATGATGCACACATATGTATATGTATATAACAACAAAAAGATAACTGATAACTCATCTATTTATAAAAAAAGTGGGAACAATTAAAATAACTTGATTATCCCTTGAAAAGACTAAATTTAAGAAGTGAAAGAATTTGCAAAAATGTTCACATTTAGAAATTAGTTGGTATCATTACTGATTACAATATCAACATTATGCCAGTTTAGTAAAAATGGATACATTTGAACATTTAACCACTTTAGTAAAAAACTACTTAGTATTCAAATGGTCTTCCTAAAGAGAAAAATGAAAAAAGTCTTCCTTGACCATAGCAGTCTGGTCTGATAAATCAGATTACAGAAACTCAGTGCTAGAAACACTTTCTAAAAGAAATTGGTAAAGAGGTGCCCTGGTGGCTCAGTTGGTTAAGCATCCAGCTCTTGATTCCGGCTCAGGTCATGATCTCACAGTTTGTGAGTTTGAGTCCCCAGGTGGTGCTATGCACTGACAGTGAGAAGCCTGCTTGGGATTCTCTCTCTCTCTCTCTCTCTCTCTCTCTCTCTCCTTCTCTGCCCCTCCCCAGCTCATGTACTCTTTCTCTCTATCTCTCTCAAAATAAATAAATATACTTAAAAAATTGATAAGAAGTATATGTTCATCAGATCAAGGAATGAAATCAAAACTTTGAGAGAATAAATAGGGAAGGATGGAAGACATGCTAATATTTTTAGGGATCCTATCTTAATCAAACTTTTATCACCATCTTAATATTTGTCAAAATACACCAATAATAGAGGACAAAAGCAACCCATAGGGTAAATATTGGCAGTATATACATCCATGAAATAAATGATATCCAAAATAAAATTAGTATAAGACAGAAAATCCAAGAGAAAAATATGCAAAAAAGACTTGCACAGACATTTCACAGAAGATTCCAGCTATTTAAAAAGTCAACACATATTTGAAGAGGTAGTCAACTCCTTATTGTTGCTTATAAATCACTAGAAGATTAAAATGGAATATCCTTACAATGGGATACCAAATAATAGGAACAAATGATCTGCAACTATATGCAACAGATTGGTAAGTTTAAGAAGTAAAATTTGAGACAAAAAAAGGCAGCTATAAAAGTGTACATAATGCATAGTTCTATTTATATTGATAACAAAAGAAGGCAGAGCTAATTTATGCTATTAGATGTCAGATAGCAATTACCCTTATGAGGCAGCACTAAGTGTAATGACATAGCTAAGGGGCGTTTCTGGTATTCTGGCAATGCTCTGTCTCTTGACCAGTCACATCGTTGTGTGTATTCAATTTTGTGAACACTCACTGAGTTTGACACTTGAATGTGTTCTTTGCTGATATATATGACACTTGACAAAGGTTTAAAAAAATGAAAGCTTATCTTTTGAACACCTTCAAGAAAATAAAGATGAAATATTTTGAAAAGAATTATATTTACAAAAAATTAATGTATAAAACAATTTGTTTATAACTCATTATTTCAGAGTAGCTACATGACGAATTTCTTAAGCCACAGGAATATTTTCCACATAACTATCATTCATAATCAAAGTAAAAATCAATTTTGATATGCCTGTATTTGGTTTTACTTATACAATATATCAATATATAACAGCAATTAGCAGTGCACCCGCATAAAAAGACTGAAGAAGGGGAACTTGGGTGCCTCAGCTGGTCAAATATCCAACTCTTGATTTTGGTTCAGGTCATGATCTCATGGTTCATGAGTTCGAGCTCCACGTCAGGCTCTGCACTGACAGTGCCTGCTTGGGATTTTTGGTCTCCCTTTTCTCTGCCCTCTCTCGTTTTCTCTCTCTCAAAACTAAATAAATAAACTTTAAAAAAAATACTGAAGAATTCAGGGTGGCACTTACCATTACATCCTCTTCCATTTACTAATATGGCCTGTGGCTAATACCTTATAAATCATGGTAGATAATGATGATCTACCTTAAACTTATCAAAATAGTAATCTTACTTGACAATGCCATATTTGATATGGAATGACTCAAACAAGCACAGACACCAGCACTTGGTACATAGCAATTGAGTTGGCAAAAAAAAAAATTTCTTGAGTTCTATGATGAGGAGGCCAAAAGCAGTTTGCCTTTACACATTAAGGCCAGCAGCACAACTTCAATGTAGAATTCAAGTGACTTTTCTTGTCATAAGATACCCACACATATTGCTATTCCTTGATATGACATAAAACATCACACACGGTCTACAGATTATCACACACAATCTACTGTCACTAATGCCATATTGATTCTCATGAGCAGAATTCTTCAAGTGCCATGGAAACCCTAGTAATCCACTGTGCAGAATACACAAGATAGTTGCTGGACTGGCATGCAACAGCTTGTTAGATCCAAATGTGTATATCTCTTCCCAAGCACAGATTTAGGGACGCCCCTATGATAGTCTGAATTCAGCTGTAGTGAGAGTATTTCCATGAAAGAAAATGACAAAGCTAAACAATGAATACTTTTATTATTATTATTATTATTATTATTATTATTATTATTTGAAGAGAACGGACTAATAAACATCTACCAGCACACCATTTGGGAAACTCTGTAGATATTGAGGGGTTTATGGCTTTGGCAAAATCTGGGGGTCTGGATATTATGGTCTGGGATGTTCTGAAATGTCATTTCTATGACAAAGAGCAAGTTTTTGTAATGTGTACTTCTCACCACTAAAAAATAAGCACAACAGTTTTAGATCTTCTTAGATTTTGAAATAGTATATAATACACTTGAGAATGATGTTCTGCCTCATTTATCACAAACTGTGTAAGGTTGTTAACTGTGAGTTAATCCCAGGGGAAAAGAGGGCTCTGAATCCAAACCAACTGTAGGTTGTTTTCCTGCCAATCAAACTATAGTATCTGGTACTTTCAACAGGACTGGAGTTTTCCTTGGGGACTAGAATGCTGAATAGAGTCTTTGGCAAGCCCCAACAGGTGAGATGCAATGCAGATCCCTAAAAATCTGGAGTTAAAACATGTCCATCGTGATACAGAAAAGATTCTGCTTGGAAAAAAACATCCCTCAGTACATGAGCTTTTCTAGAAGGAGATAATCTGACCATGCAACAATGAGTAAATACAAGTCTAAACTGCCATCTATGAGCTTCATGTCCTTATGTTACTAAGTCATGAGTGTTTCAGGAATTCATCATGTAATGCAGATCATACAATTAGGACAGGATGCAAAAAGGTTCAAAAAGCATAAGACAATTACATGGACAGCCACTGTCTCATAAAGGCACATTAACTCAGCCACGCTGTATAGTTCTAAGCAAGCTTTGCAAACACTGTTTTTCAGAAAATTACATTGGGAAGCATGGAAAAGGTAGTTTATCTTCTTTGTATTTCTGTCCCCAACTCCTGCTAGTCAAATTTGACAACATGGGAAGTTACTCTTCTTGACTTTCAACTTGTATTATATGGTCCTTTGACAACCATTGGGGGAAGTCAGTTTCTTGCCATGTGGTGTGGTATTTTATATGGAAGTGGTGCGGGTATCATAAACCTCTGGGCATCAGCCTCAGATACGCAGAACAGAATGATCCCATGGAGTTAGTTGCCATGGTAGCAGTAGTAGAGCAAGCAGCTAAAAGACCAGGAGTCAAGTGGGTTCTGTCACCCACCATGCATGAGATATTCCAGCTTACATCCATAACAACATTCAAAAATCTCACACAGGACTTTTAAAATCTAATTATGTTTTTTTTTTTTATTTACTGGAAACAAAATAATAACATATTATGTGTTAGTTACCTTTTTTTCTTTTTGAGGGCACACGTGAACAAGCAGGGGAAGGGCAGAGAGAGAGGGGGACAGAGGATCTGAAGTGGGCTCTGCATGCATAGCACAGAGCCTGATGTGGGACTGGAACTCACGAACCATGAGATCAAGACCTGAGCCGAAGGCAGATCCTAAACCGACTGAGCCACCAAGGCAACTGTGTTAGTTACTATTTTAAGTGATTCTCTCTATATATACATATAGAAGCATTTAATCTCCCATCAAACTTTATGCAATAGGTATTCTGACATAGAAACTCTAAAAATAAAAGCAGTGAAAAAGCTATAAAGGAATATCATGAAAAATAAAGATGATGAATTATAAATATGAATCAAAGTAGCATTCAAAGTAAAAAGGAATAATTGAGCAAAGAAGTCTCATTATATGTAAGCATGTACGTGTATTAAAAAGACATAAGGAATAAAACCACATGTCAACAATGGAACAATAACATAATATACCCAATGAAAATGAGCCCAAACTTAGTCAATGTACCTATATCTAGTAATAATCACCAAGCAATACAATGAGAATGGAAAATTACATTCTACACAAATTACGCCCTCATTATAATCTGATCACAGAGCATGCTGAGGCTTTAAGATAGCTCTGAGTAAAAGAGAAAAATAATCTACCAACTAGCAACATATGATCTTCCACACTAACATGTCGCTGCCACCCCATCAACAAGCTTATGGCAACAAAGGCAAATGATGAAAAACTGTGGGAAGACAGAAGAAGGAGCCTAAGGTATTAATACATACTTCCTTTCTTATAGGGGTTTGAGTTCTTCCTCATTTTCATTGCTCTAAAATGATTTATGGAACAATGAGACTATCTGGTTTTGGAAGGTTTGGTGAATTCTTCTATGACATCATATGAGACTAGTGCTTCTAGGGTAGTTCCTACATAATTTTCATTATTAGGAAATTGGTTTAAGCTGTCTAACTCTATTGGGGTTAATTTGGGTAATCTGCCTTTCTACAGGAAATTATCCATTTCATCTAGGCTTTCAAGTCTGTTTGAACAGAGATTTCTGAAGTATCTCTTTATATTTCTTATGTTTCACGGTTATTCCCCCTTGTTATTTCTTATTTTGAATATTTATGACCTCTTCTGTTTGCTCTTGGTCAAATGAGCTAGTAGTTGGTTTGTTTTATACTATGAATGATGTAAAAAGACATAAAACTAATCCTATGCTGATGCTATATATCATGGATGAAAAGATTTTTTATGGCTGCCTTATGATGATTTCTGTTTCTTTATCCTAGAAATTTAAGAATGTTTATTGGAAAATCTATGAATATGATTCAGTCTTTACATAGTTCAAAGGAGGAAAAAAATCTTGATTTGGAGGAATGTAATTTTTATAACAGAAATCGCCATCCATTTCTGATTACAAGACACAGAAAACTCTTAGTAAAATATAATACAAGAATGTTACTTAATATAATTTATAATCATGATAAATTCATGCTAAATAGTGAAAGCCAGAGACATTTCTATTAATAAAAAATGAGGCAATAATTACTACTAAGATTACTCTCATTTACTCAAGTGTTAGCTAATATTGATTAGACAGCAAAGATAAGCTAAAATATTTAAGCAAAGTGGACATTTTCAAAGTCTCACAAAGTTCATCAGTGATTCTAAAACTTCATGAGTCCTTCTTCTTTGGGAATCAACTAATTAACATTTTCTCCCGGGGGTCGGGAGGGGAAGGCCATATAATCTTGTAGGTCATAAAATTTTTCATGAAATGTTTTACTCCTTTGAAATTCAATTATTACTTATGTATAATAGAGAAACAGCATTACAGAGGCTTATTTCTCTTACACACTATTTAAATCAAACAAATGATTACCATTTAAGAAAAAAGGGAAATTAATACAAGTTATACAATAAAAGAAAAGTAAATTTTAACTATATTCGAAAGTGGTTTTCAAAAAGAATATGCTAAAATGAATTTTATATAAGTATTTGTAAATGTGGAAGAGTCTGAGAATGGCAAGGCAATGAAATGTACTATTTCTATTTAATCAGTTTCCTTTTATTCTTATGGTCATATGCACCAAAAATTCAGACTCAGAAATATACATGGAAACAAAACAAACCAGAGCAAAATCAAGGCTCTCTTTGCTCACTTTGCCAAACATGTCTAAACTGTTGAGGAACATCAGAATTCTCTAATAGTTTTCAAGGTGAATTTATGCTATAATTGCTTTTGTACTTAAGCCAATTAAATAATATCTGTCTAGGTTTATGTCAAACTGCTATTTATATGAGCAAGGAAACAATTGAGAAACCACCCTCAAGTTTGAGGTAATAGGAGCAGGTAATCTTCAAAAGAGTTTTGCAATGTTTCCAGGTGACTGAATATTTTAACTCTCAGAGACAATAAAAGCCATTGTCATTCTCAATTTTCAAGTCTTACAACACTTAAAAGAGTACATGGTTGAACATTTCCAAGATTATGTAAAGGGGATTCAGAATATCTTAGCGAAATACTAAGTCTACATACAGCCTAATTAATTTGAAATCTCAAAAGGGTAACGAATTTTCTAAACATATAAAAGGATAAAACTGACTCAATAAAGAGAATATATGAATAAACCAAAAACTATAAAAAATATTGAAAAATTGAAAAATTACATCCAAATAAAGCTCTGGGATAAAGTAACTTAATTGTGATTTCTTTCAAACTTTCAAAAAATGTAATTGCACCTATTATGATCTGTGTATGCATTTTATTTTCTTTTATTTTTTTAAATATTTATTTTTGAGAGAGAGACAGAGATACAGCATGGGCAGGGGAGGGGCAGAGAGAGGGAGACACAGAAGATGAAGCAGGCTCCAGGCTCTGAGCTGTCAGTACAGAGACTGACACAGGGCTCAAACCCATGGACAGTGAGATCATGACCTGAGCTAACGCTAGAGAATTAACTGACTGAGCCACCCAAGTCCCCCTGATCTGTGCATGCATTTGAAAGTTCCTTTGAGCTGCCAGGACATCTAAAACCTAATTCAGGTAATAGAAAGTTATTATATGAAGATATGAGGAAGTTAAAAAAAAAATGAAAGAGGTGAACAATCAAACCTGACAAAAGAATAAGAACTGGTAATCCGCCCAGTGAGCACTGAGTGTTATATGGAAACCAACTTGACAATAAACTATTAAAAAAGAAAGAAAGAAAGAAAAAGAAAGAAAGAAAGAGAAGAATTGGTAATCCGCATAAAATTCAGCACTATTGGCCCATTTACCTTGACCTATCCATAGCAGGTGTTGAGTGCTGCCTAACCCAGCACCTGCTATTTATAACAACAACCACTTATGGTTTTCTCAGTCTACTTTTGTGTTACTGAATTTCCTTCTCTTCGTAAACTTTGACTTCAAATGTTTCTTGAGAAGAGCTGACAAAACAACACAATATATAAGTAATTTGGTAAGTCGGTATCCATTATTGGTCACCTACAGTGAAAAGAACTAGTATTTTTTTCCTACAGGCTCCATATGCACAGGGCATAGATTCAATCAATCAATATAAGTTTATACACAAGCTTATACACACACACACATCTCAAAAGTTATACATATATACAAAATACACTTATACATATAAAAAAGATTATACAGTAATAATAAAATCTATATAAATCCTAAACCTAAATAAAATTGTAAATAAATTCTAGGCAACTCAAATCAAACATCATGACGAACTAGACTTAGCCTGTCAATTACATAATTATTATCATAAAATCACTACATTATGTCCAGGCAACTAGAAAAACTATTCACAATGACCTTTTGGGAATTTCAATCATACTGTCATTAAGGAATTCAATCACACTGTTACTAACTAAGCTATTTAGAAATAATAAAAAAAGAATTCCCCTTAAACTAAGAGCTAACATGATAAGAGATTTGTTCACACTAAAATTAGAAGGCCGTCGCCAATAGTATTATTCAGTTCTTTATTTGAAACACCTGGCAGATAGATAGATAGATGATAGATAGATAGATAGATAGATAGATAGATAGATAGATAGATAGATAGATAGATAAAAACTGTGTGTTACCAATAGGGAGGAAGATTCCAATTTTTTGTTTTGTTTTGTTGGTGACAAATAATCAATCTGAGTTATCCTGCGTAGAAATCCAAAGCAATGATTTGGAATACAATAAAAAATTAATGACTGATTTCAGTAAAGTGGATGTGGATCACGATTACGGCTGGCAAACTATGAGCTGCTAACCAAATCAGTCCACTACCATTTTTGTAAGTAAACTTTTGTGGAACACAACCATGCTCATTCATTTCGGTATAATCTAATACCGCTTATATGAACAGAACTGGTGGTTATGTCAAGTACTCTATGATCTCCCAAATCCTCAGATATTTAATATATGGCCCTTTGCAGAAAATGTGTTTTGACCCTTGATAAAGATAAGTATTTCATAATAAAAATATTTTAGCCAGCAATTAAGAGTTCCAGAAGGAGATAATAAAGAAAGATACTGGAAGAAAAAATTCTCTGACCTGAAGGAGATGGTTTTCTAGACTGCACAGGCTCATTGATTACTTCGTATAACACAGGAAGCAACACATCACAGCAAGCCAGACATGATCATAGTGACACTTGAGACCTATATTCAGATCCTGGAAACTTTCAGAGAAGAAAAAAGGTTGCATATAAAATTTGCATCTTATTTCTCAAGATCAACTTAGGAGACTAAAGAGTGATAAAATCTACTCTGTATATTCAGTATAAAATCAAGTCATGCTTGACTTTAAGTCTTTTACTTCTGAGATCTTTGAGAAGATACTCCATCAAACTTAGAGAATAAACACTAAAAAGAGAAGACATGAGATAAAGAGGATCTGACAGAGAAGAGAGGGGAAGAAAATTCCCAGGATAGTGAAAATATGGTAATTTTCCAAAGCCATATGCACAGGTTTTCTGAATAAATGGGCCAGGTGGGAGCAGGGGACAAAGAAGTCTAGGAGGGATATATCAAGGGAAAATAATGAACCTTATAGATGTATAGGAAGTATGTGACCATACTGAAAAGAACTATACAGTTCTGTCAGAACATTTGGGTGCCTGAGTTAGTGATACATAATGGGGAAA
Source organism: Hyaena hyaena (assembly GCF_003009895.1). Taxonomy (NCBI): domain Eukaryota; kingdom Metazoa; phylum Chordata; class Mammalia; order Carnivora; family Hyaenidae; genus Hyaena; species Hyaena hyaena. The sequence goes on along the minus strand of NW_024081619.1, from coordinate 36,983 downwards.
ATAAAAAGCAATGGAAGAGAGTGAGGTAACTCCAGGATGAAGAAAAACTCATACAAGCAATGAAGTGTTAGTGTCTTTAATACAAAAATGAAGTGTGAGAGTTCTGACAATGGCCCAACTGAGAGCAATGTCTGTAAAACCATAAAAATGTAAACAATGAAGTTTGACTTAACCAGGAAACTGGATATTAGTGTTTTAGAAGAATGGCTTTAGATGTGGAGTCACAAAGGAAGGGAAAACTGTATGAGTGAAATCCTCCTCTATGAGTCAATAAGTAATGCCCAACAGTGAAAAATCCAGAAATAGCTCTATACGTTATATTAGAGATGCAGAGATAGTTTTTCATTAAGAACGAGGAAGATGGGGGTATAAGCAAAATAGTAACTAGTGATGGCAAAACAGGCATTTTTATTATCAGCTTTACAAAACCACTGGATATTTAAAAACAAGAAAGAACAGGTCAATTATATCAAAGCAATTTCTTCCTTCCTCCCTCCTGATATCTCTCTCTTTCTCACTTTCTTTCAAGACTGGGAATACTTTATTCAAACCTATCAAAGAAATGGAGACAGTTTAGGTCTGTAACAAGTGTTGCATTTTAGAGTATAGTAATTGTATATGAGACCATACACTGCTACATACAAACTAAATGATCAGATCATTATTTTTCAATGTTTAGAACAGAATACGCTTCCATGTAAAAACAGCACCTCTGTGACATTTTTAACTTCAGTATTCCTCTCTTTCTTCCTCATAGTCTCCTTCAACAGAATCCATACTTACCTTTTCATAATTCTCAAGAGCAGCCACATCTTCCTGAGTCTTAGAAAACTTCCCTTCCTCCATGGTATCACCCATATACCAGGGAACAAAACATGCTAGGCATGCATCTGGTCAAACTTGTGGTCCGGGTGAACCCAGGCCTCTGCAATGGCTGTGACTGTTAGGTATCCACACTCTCACTGTACTTGGGCCAGGTCTCTACCAGATTCCATCAAATCTAATCTAAGAAAAGCAGTGATGGAAGACACTATCTGACTTATCAGCGTATCCAGGTTAATATAGGTTGGGTGCTCAATACTGAGGTTTCTAGGGCTGATGTCATACATGACATTACTGCCTACCATGAAGGCATAACCAGAGTGCTCCAGGGTGCTGTAGTGGTGAGGATGGAGTTGTAGGGTGCAAGTGTAGGTGTGGAAACCTGAGAATCTGGGTAAATGGAAAGCTTCAGCTTGGATTCCTTGTCATAATGGAAATATAGACATTCTATCTGCAGGGAGTTGTGAACCTGGAACCATTTCCTCCTTTAAAGCTATGAAAAACCAAGAAGCCTTGAAGACCAGTGCACTGGTCAACCTGTTCCCAAATTTGGTCCAAGACTAGGTCAATGAATTCCTTGTCAATGTTTTAGTGCCCTCGGGTACAGTTAATGGCATCATTAACTGGAAGAGCTGGCAGTAAGTGGCAGTGAGTACATCATCAATGACTGTGGGTTCCAAATCTACAAACACTACCTGGGCACACGCTTGCCAGCACCAAACTCACTGAAGAAGTTGTTGAAAGAGTCCTATCCTCCCTCAATTGTATTGTCACTTGGCATCTAGCCATTGGGCCAGATACTGTGTTCCAGGCAATACAGCTCCCAGCAGGCATTGCCAATCTGTATACCAGACTGGCCAATGTGGTTGGAGATGTACTTATGCATGGTTGCTGCTTTACATCTGCTGTTCCGTTAAGCAGATGGTGGAGAGGAAAAAGAGAGATTGTTACTTATTACAGCACAGCTTTTCGGTGGTTGGTGTAAGAGAACCTGCCACAGGTTCTATATTTAAAAGGCCTATGTATAACCAGAACATAGCCATTTACTAACTGTAACTAAATAAACTTCCATGTGTCTCAATTTTTTCCTTCTTCAAAAAGAGATAATGGAGGTAACTATCTAAGAGAGGCATGAAAAGGGTACCTGGATGGCTCAGCTGGTTAAGCGTCCCATTTCAGCTCAGCTCACGATCCCATGGTTCCTGAGTTCAAGCCCCACATTGGGCTCTCTGCTGTCACCACGGAGCCTGTTTTATATCTTCTCTCTGCCTCTCCTCTGCTCTCTGTCTTTCTCTATCAAATATAACATTTAAAAATGCTAAAAATAAAAAGCTAATAAAAGAGGCATAAAAGGGGGCAAATAAATTAATAGATGTAAGGCATTTATTTTAATTATACTTACATTATAATATAATGGATAACTATATTTATACATTTACATTACTTTGATAAAATAGCAATTGTAGGTTGTTTTACATTAACAGCTATATTCCATATGCTGTGCTTTTCATCTCTATGACTTATTTATTTCATAACTGGAAGTTTATACTACTTAATCTCCCTCCCCTATTTCACATATCTTCCATACACCTCTCCTCTGGAAACTGCCATTTTTTTTTATTTTAATTTTTATTATTACTATTGTTTCCTTCCAAGTTCTTATTTAAATTTCAGTTAACATACAATATAATATTAGTTTCAGGTGTAGAATTTCATGATTCATCACTTATATACAACACTTTGCACTCATTACAAGTGCCCTCCTTAATCCCCATCACCTACTGAACCCATCTCCTCCCCCAACTTCCTCTCTTGTAACCATCAGTTTATTCTCTATAGTTGAGTCTGCTTCTTGGGTTTCCTCTCTTGCCTCCCTGCTGCTATTTGTTTTGTTCCTTAAGCTCCATATACAAGTGAAATCATATGGCATTTATCTTCATCAGTCTGACTTATTTCATTTAGCATAATACCCTCTAAGTCCATCTATATAGTCACAAATGGCAAGATCTCATTCTTTTTTATGGCTGAGTAATATTCCAGTGTGTCTGTGTAGGCACACATACACATACACACCACGTCTTCTTTATCCATTCATCTTTTGTCAGATACCTGGGTTGCTTCCATAGCTTCGCTATTATAAGTAATGCTGCAATAAACATAGAAATGTATACATCTTTTTGAATTAGTGTTTTTCATTTTCTTTGCATACATTCCCAGTAGTGGAATTAATGGATCATATGCGATTTCTATTTTTAAATTTTGATAAACTTCCATACTGTTTTCCATAGTGATTGCATCAATTGACCTTCTCACCACCAGTACTCAAAGATTCCCTCTTCTCCACATATTCAACACATTAGTTCTTGTCTTTCTGATACTAGTAATTCGGAGGGATGTGAGGCAATATCTCATAGTGGATTTTATTTGCATTTCCCTTATGATTAGACATACTGAGCATCTTTCCAAGTGTCCACTGGCCACTTGTACGTCAATAGAAAAAATGTCTATCAGGTCCTCTGCCCATTTTTAAGTTGGATTGTTTGGGGATCTTTTGTGTTGATTTGTAGGAGTACTTTTGTTTTTCAGTATTGTTGACACAGTATTGCATTAGTTTCAAGTATTTAACATAGTGATTCAACACGTTTATACATTATGCTATACTCACTGTAAGTGTACCTACCATGTCACCATATTGACTATATTCCTGATGTTACGACTTTTATTCCCATGATTTATTCATTCCACAACTAGAGGGATGTATCTGCCACTCCTCATCACTCATTTTGCCCATCCTCCTATCTTCCTCCCCTCTGGCAACCATCAATTTGTTTTCTGTATTAATGGGTCTGATTCTGCTTTTTGTTTATTCATTTGTTTCTAGAACACATATGAGTGAAATCATATGGTATTTGTCTTTCTCAGCCTGCCTTATTTCACTTAGAATAACACTGTCTAGAACTGTCCACATTGTCATAAATGGCATGATCTCATCCTTTTCTATGGCTGCATAATATTCCATTGTATACACACATGGCATGCTCTTATCTGCTCATCTCTTGGTGTACACTAAGGTTGCTTTCATATATTGGCTAGTGTAAATAAGGCTCTAATAAATACAAGGTTGCATATATCTTTTTGAATTAGTGTTTTTGTTTTCTTTGGATAAATACCCAGTAGTGAAATTATTGGATATGATATTTCTATTTTGATTTTTTTGAGGAATCTCCATAGTCTTTTCCACACTGACTTTACCAATTTACATTCCAAGAAATGTATGAGGGTTCCTTCTTTTCCACATCCTTGCCTACCTTTGTTATTTCCTGTCTTTTTGATACTGAGTCATTCTGAAAGGTGTGAGGTCATATCTAACTGTCATTTTGATTTGCATTTCCCTGATGATCAATGATGTTGAGTATCTTCATTTTTTTAGCATCTTTTCATGTGTCCATTGGTCATCTATATGACTTCTTTGGGGAAAAAAGTGGCTATTCAGGTGCTCTGCCCATTTTTAATTGGATTTTTAATTTATTATGATTTCTTTATATGCTTTGGAAATTAACACTTTATCATATACATCATTTGCAAATATCTTCTCCCATTCAGTAGGCTGCCTTTCTGTTTTCTTGTTGGAGCATTACAATTTTTAAAAGTAAATATAAATGAGAAAAATATCTCCTCACAATAATATTACAAAGTAATCTGTACTGTAATGTACAAGACACACACAAGGTGTTAGCAAGTTGATACAGATACAAGTTTTGAAAAATCCAGGATATAAATCAGTTCATTTAAAATTGTTATTATTCTAATCATAAAAATCATGTTTTTCATGTTGTTGAAGCACACTATTTTATTTAGGTATAAATTCACATGAGGTATTTATGAAGAGGAGTAAAGTAATTTTCATGAAATTTTATAGACTTTTAGAAGACCATTGGCTCTTAGATATTTTACCTTAAGGCAAAAATGCTAGGCTCATGTAGAAAAGAAAGGGGTGTTGACAACATCAGAAATATATCAATGTTTCTAAGGACATACTTTTTCCAATTCAGCCTTTTAAACAGACTTCATATTTTCTTTCATTGCTGCATCATATGCATCATTGTCTATTTGAAGTTATCAGATATAATTCCCATTATACCATTAATATTTATGAACAATTATTGGTTATTTAAATCTTAATATTTTTTTGATGAAACGGGGAAGGGTACACGGATAAAAGTTTAGAAATGTGTATATGCACCTCAAAGCTTGGTCCAGAGATAAACACTTAAAAGTGTATGAAACTGTCTGAACTGTAAGGAAAGCAAAACAGTTTGCAAACCTCTCCTTCTTTTCCAAAATGGAATAATTATTACGAAAAGAAACTGACCTTGGGGTACCTTGGTTGGCTCAGTCAGTTAAGCGTCTGACTTCAGCTTAGGCTATGATCTCTCAGTTCATGAGTTCAAGTCCCACATCAGGCTTGTTGCTGTCAGCCCGTCACTGCAGAACCTGCTTCAGATCCTCTGTCCCCCTGTCTCTCTACCCCTCCTGTTTTCGCTCTCTCTCTCTCTCCCTCATACACACACACACACACACACACACAAACACACACACACCCACACCCACAAATAAAAACATTAAAAAAAAGAAAGAAACTGGCCTAATAGACCTTATAGCAACCATTAATTTTCCTTATAAGTTGAGGAATTTAACCACTTAATGTAGTGGCATTAATAGAATTTATAATCTCAGAGTAATTTTCCCAAATACTAGCCCTCTGCCCTCCACCAAAAAACCTTACAACATCTGCACTTATGAAAATGTCCTGGCATAGAGGATAAAGACTCTAAAAGAACATGAAATTTACTTTGTGGGTTCAAACTTGTCCTCATTATTACTATGTACATATAGGTTAGCTATGAACCTTTCCAGAGTTTAACCATAAAAGCTTCCCACTTTTCTAGGGGGCCTGATAAATTTTACTACCTTTTGGAGAAAACAGTGATAAAAAAGAATTCACCACATTTTTCTGCACAGGTGACCCTTTAACAGGGACACAGTATGTACCTACCTACAAGGTATTTTTTCTTAAATAGTTTATTGTCAAGTTGGTTTCCATATAACACCCAGTGCTCATCCCCACAAGTGCCCTCCTCCATGCCCATCACCCCCTCTTCCCCTCTCTTCCACCCCCATCACAAGGTATTTTAAATTAATCTCCAAAAGTTACCCTTTCAAAACACTTCAGTGATCAAGAAGAGATATTATACAGGAATAATTTAGGTTTCTTGCCAGAGAGGGGGAAAACAGTGAATAACTGCACATAAAGCAAGTTTTGTTGGTGACACTTAGCAGACATGTATATTACAGATAACTGCAGGCAGTAGGCAAGCTAAGGTGTGATGATCATGATTGGGAGGACAAAAGTGGAGCAGCAGAGGCGTCACAGGGAAGTAGAGGAAGCACATCATATGAGAGCGATTACAAGCCCTATCTGGAGCCCTGATGGATTTGAATCCCAGCTGTGTCAATTACTAGTTACGTACTGGACAATTAACTTACCCACTGTAAGCCTTAGTTGTGTCATCTGTAAAATAGAGACAATGACAGTCCCCATTTATTAGGAATGTAGTGAAAACCAAATTCACTCCAGTATGTGTTTAGAAAAGTTCCTGACTGATGCATAGTAGCAGTTACGATTTTCTCAGAAGCAGCAGTAAGAAGGAGCATCTAGGTGGGCAACCAGAGATACAAATTACTTGCCCCTCAATTTTGTCCAGGTATGTATCTGATGATTATTTCATTACCATACAACTGCTGCACAATGGCCTTTTAGAGATTATTTCACATCTGTGTGAAATACTTCATGTGAAAATTCAAGCAGAGGGCTGACCTCCCTTAAAGGAGGATTAACTGGTAAATGACTGCAAGCACTAAGAACACTTGAAGAGTTCCAAAATGTTGCTTGCTAATTCTCCTCATCCTGAGAGAGGCCAGCTGATGACAATTCTAGACTGAAGTGTCCCATGTCATATAAATACTCAATCCAAAGTTGTTGTAAAATTTCCAGCGTGCAAGTGGCTGGAGGGCACACTAAGAACACTTTCATAGAAGAGCAGCACATTCCACACCTGGCATAAGATTAGTGCCTCCATAAGGAAAATGTTACTTCCAGCATTTGGTTTTCAGTTTGGTTAACTTTTTCACATTTCACATCTGATTCATTAAGGGAGCTTCACACAGCAATCTTCCTGTCACATGCAAGAATATCATATGGTGAAAGACCATATTATTGAGAAATACCTGCTAGATTGAGACAGTGGAAATAAATTAAATTTTTTACATGTTTAGTAAGGTCTGCAGATGACATTACACTCACAATTTTTATTGTATCATAATCCTCTAGGAAAGATACTTAATGGTCCCAAAGGCATCCTCAGAAAAAGTACATGATGAAATCTAAAAGGAAACAGTTTTCACAGAATTATGAATTGCACAGGAGTTCCATCTAGAGATAAATATTCATAAGTCATTAACAAATTCCAGATCAGTTCATGATTATTCATCATAAGAGCACATGTACTCAATTTTATATGAATTATTCATTGGCTTTGTTTACGAACATCTTTAACTGATTAATGGCAAATCTTGACGAATATTCCTGAATTGTTCAAACTGAAGCATAGATCATAATGAATGAAGTCATGCATTGCTTTTCAGGAGTGTGAGATGAATAACTGATACAGAAAGAAATATAAGAAACTGCAATGGTTTTCACAAATATGTCTGGTTTAGAAATCTGAGGGCTTAACTTTTTATTAGTAACACATTGACAACCTCCCACTCTTTAAGCTATGAGTCTTGGCTTCAGAGTCTGAAAAGGTGATATAACACAGTGCCAGGAAACAGGCCTCGAGCATTTCAGGGAGTTTCTTTGTCCCAAATTTCTGAAACCAGGCCTCAACTGTTGAACAGATAGGTCATGCATTTAAATAGCTCCCTCGAATATAGTACTTAATTCTAAATCAATAATATATTTTTTAAAATTTTTATTTTATTGTGGTAACATTTAACATGAGAACTACCCACTTAGCCCTTAAGTATATAATACAATATTCATCTTGGATTACTAAGACTTTAAAACATTTTCGTTTTTAACTTTCATTTCTATTTTTATTTATTTATTGAAGTACAGTTGACCTATATTAATTGCAGGTATACAACATAGTGATTTAACCATTATAAACTTTTTTTTCCACAAGTGTAGTTACCCTCTATCAGCATACAAATTATTACAATATAACTGACTATCTTCTTTAGGCTGTATTTTTCATCCCTGTAAATTATAACTGAAAATTTGCACCTCTTAATCCCTTTCACCAGTTTAGCTCATCATTACTGGAATTTTATACCCATTGAAGAGCAGCTACCCATTTTCCTTTCCCTGCTGCCCTGGTAACCACCTTTCTGCTCTCTACTTCTAGGAGTTTGACTACTGTAAATATTTCTGGTAAGTGGAATCAGGCATTATCTGTCTTTCTGTGAATGTCTTATTTAATTTAACATCATGTACTTAGAGTCCATCTATGTTTACACATATTATAGGATTTCCTTGGCCTTTTTAAGGCTGAAAAATCATCCACTGTGTGTGTGTGTGTGCGTGTGTGTGTGTGTGTGCGCGTGTGTGTGTGTCCCTCCATGTGCATGCACACACACATGGAATATACATGTCTCCTTTATCTATTCATCTATTGATAGATATTTAGGTTGTTCCACATCTGGCTATTATGAATAGTGCTACAATAAACATGAGACCTAATCTCGCTTTGCATTCTTAATTTCTATTATTTTAAATAAATATCTAGAATTAGCATTGCTGAATCACATGGAAATATTATTTTTATTTTTTTGAGGAGACTCCATACTGTGTTTCTTAGTGTTCACCATATTTGCATTCCCAACTGTCTACAAGGGTTGCCATTTCTAGAAAACACTAATTTTTTTAATATAATATCCATCCTAACAGACGTTGGGTGATACCTCACTGCAGTTCTGATTTACATCTTCTTGATGATTAGTGATGTTGAGCATCTTTTCATAAACCTGTTCGCTATTTGTATGTCTTTGAAGAAAGGTCTATTCAAGGCCTTAGCCAATTTTTTAAATGGGGTTGTTAGTTTTTGTTCCTACTGAGTTACAGGAGTTCCTTATATATTTTGGAAAGCAATCTTTTATTGGATATGTGGTTTGCAAATATTTCCCCCATTACGTAATGTTGCCTTTTCACCTTACTGATTGTTTCCTTTGTTGTGGAGAAGTTTTTTGTTTAATTGGAAGATTTAATATTGTTAGAATGTGCATATTGCCCAAAGCAATCTACAGATTCAATGCAATCTTATCCAAATCCCAATGGCATTTTTTTACAGTAGAGAAAATAATTCTAAAATTCATATGGAATCACAAAGGATCTCAAATCACAAAGGATTCTCAAATTTGAGAAAGAAGGATAAAGCTGGAGGCATTGAACTTCCTGATTTCAAAATATATTACAGATAGAGCAATTAAAACAGTGAGGTAGAGGCATAAAAACAGACTTTTAGACTAAAAGAACAGAATACAGAGAACCTAGAAAGAAATCCAGACATTATACAGTCATCCGATCTATGACAAGGATGCCAAGAACACAATGGGAGGATGGTGTCACCAAGTGGCCATAGGACAAATGGGTATCTTCAGGCATAAAGATGAAATTGGACTCTGATCTTACACCATACACAACTATCAACTCAATAGTGACTAGAGAATTAAACTTAACTCCTGAAACTTTTAAGCTTCTAAGTGAAAACACAGGGAAGAAATCATCATGCCACTGACCTATGGTTTCATAGCCATAACATCAAAACCATAGGCAATAAAAGCAAAAACAGACAAGTGGGACTACATCAATAATATTCTTGACCACCAAAAATGAACTTACTTTTTCACAGGAACTAAAGTTTCTTGATGAGAAATTATTTTAAAGCCAGTCAATAAAGCACACTGAATATGGAGAAAAAGAAAAAGGCCATATTTCTGCCTATGTTAAAACTTAGCAGAGTCTTAGTATCCATTTGTGCCTTTCCATGCATCAATTTTCATACATATTTTTTCTTTTTTTAATATTTATAAATTTTTGGAGAGACAGAGAGAGACACAGCGTGAATGGGGGAGAGGCAGAGAGAGAGACACACACAGAATCCAAAACAGGCTCCATGCTCTGAGCTGTGAGCACAGAGCCCAATATAGAGCTCAAACTCACAAACCATGATATCATGACCTGAGCTGAAGTCAGATGTTTAACCAAATGAGCCACCCAGGTGTCCCATATATATTTTTCTTATTTCTGCATTTTAATCTGATTTGCAGTAATCCAAGCTTTTATACTAAAATAAAATCCCATGGTGAAACTGGAAAATTGTGCTCTCCTATTATTAATAAGAATGACACTTAAGGACTAAAGAAAAAAGTGATTCTGTGACACATCTTTCAGTCAGTGTTTATTACTTATTATTTGAGTGATCCATTGAGTCATGACAAGTCACAGAATGAAGTTAGATCCTTTGTGAAATCTGGATAAAGGGGAAAAACTGTATTATAAAATGAAGTAGGTAGTAAAACTAAGTTAAAATGTGAAACAGGGAATCTAAGAGAGCATTTTATTGAAGTTAGATATATTAATGTTCATTTTCTTAATTTTTTCATGTTTATTTATTTTTAGAGAGAGAGAGAAAGAGAGAGAGCACACAGGGGAGGGGTAGAAAGAGAGTGAGAGAGAGAACCCCAAATAGGCTCCATGCTCTCAGCACAGAGACCAACATGGGGCTCGATCTCATCAACTCCTAAATCATGATCCGAGCCAAAACCAAGAAACAGACACTTAACCAACTAAGCCACTCAAGCACTCCTAGATATATTACTCATGATTTTTACATTCTGGAAAGTAAGTACCTGGTAGATAAACTAAAAGATCTAAGGGAAAATGTTGCCCTTGTATTCATGGCTTGTCTCTCCCAAAATTTTTACAAATGCCTTGAATCTGGTAAGCATTTTTGACAATTCTTGAAATATAAGCATATTCTGCATAGGACAATTAAACTATGTCATATCTTCTGGTATTAATTGCATTAGGTTAGTGATTCTTAATCAGGTTATACATTTCAATTATCTATATGGATTACGAGCACATATATACTTTGAATGAGATTTTCTAAGGGGCAGAAGCTCCAAATGAAAAGATCAGTATTCTCCATAGATGCTTATTACCCTTTACTGAAGTATTCAATGTGTTTATACTGATTGGGTAGACAGTACTCTCCTATTCTTACTGTGACTTGCTCTTGCCAATGAAACACTAGCAAGAATTTTATAAACACGGGCTTAAAAAGCACTAGCAAGCTTTCAACTGTGCCCCTGAATCTCTGCCATCACTATGAGTATATGCACATTCTAGATAATTAAAGATACATGGAGCAAAGAGGGGTGTCTGTTTTCCCAGAGCCAGCCTACATCAGCCTTCAGCTAGGCAATTTACAGACCCAAGAGTAAACCCAGTCAAAATGCGCAGAACTGCCCAGCCAAGCACTGTTTAAGTCACTGAACTGCAGGCTCACAGGCCACAAGTGTGTGTTGTTTTAAGCCATGACATTTTCAGGAGTTCTTTCCCTCCATCTCAGGAGTTTTTACATAGCATTAGTGTAAAAATTTTTAAAAAGCTGATACACCATATTAAGTAACAAATTATTTAGATTTGATTCTAATTTAAGTTCCAATTACAATTCTTCATAAAAGTCAAATGCAGTGTAAGAGAATTATGAAGAATAAAGTTGAATAGATGAATAGGCTTAGTGAGAAGTAAATAACATTTTAAAGTTAGTAATTTTAGTCATGTGAACTACCCAATATGATTAACACTTGACATATACAGCAAATATTTTAATTTCTTATGAGTACAACCTAAATGTCATAATTATGTCCACAACTCTAATAAAATCACTTTTAAAAAATTAAGTAAATATTAATGGACTAAGTTATATGTAATTTAAAAATTATCTTATTCATCAATTTAATATATTTTTAACAACATTTTGTCACTGGGTGTTGTTTATAAGTGATGAATCACTTAGTTCTACTCTTGAAATCAATACCACACTGTATTTTAATTAACTAGAATTTAAATAAAATTTTGAAGAGAAAAACTATATAAAGAAGAATAACATTTTGCTATTCTGCTATCTATAAATATATGAATTATGATATACACCATATATTATATGCAGTACAAAAAATAATATATAGTAAAATAAATAGTGTAAAATATATAAGATAAACACCACTTCTCAAATGTAAACAATTTTAATATTACAGAACACATTCTTCATTTTACAACATGCTAATGGATCACAGCTGTTTTCTAATTTTTAAAACTAATGTCACTAATCTGTTTGATATAATTACATATTTCTTTTTCAAGAGCACTTTAATGACTGATACATTATCATGTATATAAGAAGATATGTATATAGAAATGCATTATATATAAATACATTATATGTAGAAAGAAAATAAACTGCATGTATACATTATAATGTATAGAAAAGAGAAAGATTCAAAACATACCAAATATATCCCATATTTTGATTAGAAGATAAAATGAGGAATAGCAACCAGCAAAGAAAACACTAGAGTAAAAGAGCAAAGTATGAGAAAAAGAAAATCAGAAAAGTGTGATGTCCTGTAAGGTAGAGAAGTCAATGTTGCAAAGAGGGAAAAGTCAATCATGTCAATCATGAGGGAAAGTCATTAAGCTTCTTGGGAGCCACACCCGGAAGAAGGTGATAATCTCTTCTCCACTTTGGGAAACAGAATACAGAAGCCATGTCAGGAGATGAGGAGACGGTGAAACACTAAATATAGTGGAACACATAAAAACCTACCATAGATAAGCACCTGTCTCCAATATATCAACCAATTATCTAATGTGTTGTGCTATATAAAGTGAGGTTGTTGAAGAATGGGTAAGGAGTGGTTCACTGTCGGTCACATAGAGATTTTAAATGTGAGATTCTAGAAATCCAAGATGAATGGAGACAGTGGAATGTGTACTCAATATCAAAGAAGTAAAAACAAAAAAGACCTTGCAGGTAAATATCATAAATTATTACTCTGTCTTCCAATTTAAAGATGCTAGGTGCCCACCATATAATGTGTCATGCCACAATCATGGGAAGCAGGGGAGAGATGGTGCTGTGACTGAAGAAAATCTTGAAAACTTGCTAAGAAGTTCTGTTTTGTTTTTTTAATAAAACTTAAAATAGAATCTATCCTACTTCTACAGTTTCTTTCCTTGCACAGCAAAAGCCAATATAAAATTTGAATTCAGTGAGCTAGCCATTCCCTTCTTTTTTTCCTTTGGAACTACCACAAACCAGAGAGTTCTAATTCTAGAACCAAGAGTGTGGAGGAAGTGGAGTATTTAGTGGAGAATATATGTGGCCACAGGGGAAGATGGATGAGGGAAGTGAAAACAACACATTTTACAAAGGGTAGAGAATTCAAGTGCAGTTAGCTAGAATGTACTTTTCTACAGAAATTCTGAACTTCATGCTTGAAATTTGATTTCCCGAGTTTTTATTTCAAATCTTTTCAATATACCACTAAGTTGTACAGCCTTCTTTATCAAGAGTGTTATCTGAAAGCGCTTGTATTTAAGGGCTTAAGTGATGTTAACTTTTCCCCATGGAAACGTAAAATAAGGATACCGAGAAGAATACATAAAGATATTTTATAACTAAGTCTGAATGATATTAAAGAATTTACTAAAATGTCAGTTGTCTTTCAGTAACTATCCCATGCTGATCTACAGTACTATAGTAATGCTGGGAGATTTGGGGAATACCATTCAGTCTAAGTAGATAAAAAATAATAATAATTGAAACATCCAAATGCGAAAAAGCTCTCTGAGATGAAAGAGAAGGTCATTTTACCATCAATGTAAATAAAGAGAGGAATCATGATGTCGTGTGCAAAATTTCAGTATTTCAGAATATTTAAGCTGTTTTCTTCTCTTTGTCAGTTTAATGCAGGTTTTTAAATTAAAAAAATAAAAGAAGACAAGCTGCTACCTTCATTACATTTAGACTGAGGCAATTCAGACATTAAGAGTCTGATTTACTTGATAGCATCATCTACCTACTGTTTTATTTCATTTCAGGATTGTCTCCTTAGGGCCAGACATTTTAGACATCAACTATCACAAATTGCATCAGGAAGGTTAAGAGGCAGTAGAAAAAGGAAAGTGTAGCATAAAGTGTAAAAACAAATTGTGGCAGGGCAATTACACCCAAGCCATGAGGTTCCTGGTCAGAAAACTACTTATTTCACGCACAATTGGTTATTCAATAGGCAACGTATTAAAGTAAGTAGATAAGTAGAAAACTGTTAACTCTCTCCCAGAGCAAATGATGATGGAATTTAGGAAAATAAAACTTATTTTTTCTTAATTCTGATTTTTAGAATATTCATTTCAGGGTTAGTAAATAACAATGTTTCAAACATCTATTTATATTTGTGGGCAGAGTACCTACTTATAGACTAATGTAAGTCATTTAAATGATAAAGTTGAATTATCACAGTATAAACCTGTCATATTTTAATGAAGTAGGTGATTCAATACATCTGGAAATTTCTAAATTGGTTGAGCTGATATCACTTCATTCACGATATACAGAAATACTCAAAAGTTCCCATGTTGCTATGAATCTTTGTTTGGATCCACTGAGGTCATACCCATACATGATTTTCATGATTTACTTAACTCCTCTTTTAGGATTATTAGACATTCTTGCAACCTACTCTCTTTTAAGTAATTGTCTTGCTCAAATTTTTATAAGAAACAGAGCCATATCTGAAACTGAGTTAGAGTCCAGGATCAGGGTGAGGGCTGTAATGTTCATGGGATTCAAGCATGTTGGCTTAAATTCCACAGATTTTTATAGATCTGGAAGATATAAAAGTTTACATTTTGGGGAAAGTTATGATTTATTGAATTTTTCATGTAATTGGAAAGACATTCTTGAAAATAACTTACAGGAAAAAAGAAAATATTTTGGAGCAAAAATAACGTAACTTGTCCTTAAAAAGCTATAGAAAACTCTTACAAAATAAAACCCAATAAAGTTGTGAAAGAGAAGGGAAGCTAAATTATTACTCTTATAAAGATTTTATATGCAGATTGTTATTTTTAAATACTTGAAAAATAGTTATTTAGAACTGGATCCTGCCAGTTCTATCACTCATAAGTCAGGTACTTTGAAAAGTTGCCTGTTTCTTTTCTTCATCAATAACATGGAGAAAAGATTAGTCGTTAAATCAAGTTGTACAAATGAAAACTATATGTAAAGTTCTTAGCACAGTACATGGGCTAAATAAACAACTACAAAGAAAGCTGTTTTATACAACAGGGCCAAGAAGCTTATGTGCATGTATTATCAATGCTATACAAACAATACGGGAGGCTTCTGAATTGGATTTTTTAACATATGACTTATTATAATGTTGTCAACATTTTTTACCAATTTGTCTGTTGTTGTTTTGTTGTTGTAATTTTGCCATCCATTTAAAGAAAGTGATATTATAACCAATACTGGATGTGAGTTCATACATATCTGGAGGGAAAATTTAACTAGGAAGGAGATACAATTAGAGCTAAGACTACAAACTGCACTAATATGGATTTATTCCAAGAAGAGCACGAAGGTAACTAATGCTACAACATGTGAAAGAGGAGGAGATTAGCAGGACATGAGAGGAGTTAGGGAGGACCAAATCACACTGTGTCCCAAAGACCTTATTAAGGACAATGCTCTACTTTGAGGAAAGTATCTCTCCTCATTATAACTTAACCTAGATAGTGGTGAGTAATGGCACTGTAAGATGCCAACATATATAAAAATTTAAACAAAATATATTAAATCACAAGTTCTAGACCAGTGTGGGATTTTCTACTAAAGATAAATTATGTAATTACTATATTACCTTGTTATATTTTCAAACTATTCTACTACAGACAATATAGAGTCTAAAAGATATTCATCTAAACGATTGTCAGAATAAAGAAATACAGAAAATTTTAGAATCTTAACTTCAAGTTATATATGACCCGTGTTATTTTTAAAATGAGCAAAAATTACTATGTAAACTTCATTTAAATGATACCATGGTGATATGACGGTCTACTATCAAAAAGTAAGAGTCAAATAATAATTAAAAATGTCTTCATCTTTCCACTGCTGTAGCACCATGGACAGTGACTCACCAACACCAATTGTTAGGCCATCTGTTGGTTAATCTGGAAATTTCACAAATACCAGCAGTTTTATTAAGAAGGCTCAACTATATAACAAGGCTCTGAGGTAATGATTAAAATCAGATATTTGATTTACTTTCAATGTTTCTAGGAAAAGCACAGTATAATGGAAAGAAAAATACACTAGGAGTCAAATCAAGTGGTTTACATTAGTTTTAAATAAAGCTCTTCAAAATATAGATAACTAGCCTATCTTTGATAAACCAATTAACATTTATTTTTTCTCCCCTATTAACATTTTTAGAGTGCAATGTGTTCTTTGTAAAATGGTGAGGTAGAAAGAAAACAATGAAAAAGTTACCTATAAGGTCCTCTCTTGTTCTAAATTTTAATAATATTATCTAAAAGTAGCTTGACAAATTTACATAAATGAAATCCTAATTTATATACCCAAGCCATTGACAGAGACTCTCAATTCTCTCAAATCCACTCAGAAAGATTGTTGGGACACCTGGGTGGCTCAGTCGGTTAAGCGTCCAACTACAGTTCAGGTCATGATCTTGTGGTTCATGGGTTCAAGCCCCACATCAGGCTCTGTGCTGACAGCTCAGAGCCTGGAGGCTGTTTTGGATTTTGTGTCTCCCTCCCTTTCTGCCCCTCCCCAACTCATGCTCCGTGTCTCTCCATCTCTCAAAAATGAATAAACATTTTAAAAATGTTTTAATTTTTTTGTTTATTTCTGAGAGAGAGAGACAGAGTGAGCAGGGGAGGGGCAGAGAGAGAGAGACAGAATCTGAAATAGGCTCCTGGCTCTGAGCTAGCTGTCAACACAGAGCCCAGTGCGTGGCTCAAACCCATGAACCGCGAGATCATGACCTGAGCTGAATCCGGACTCTTAACCGACCAAGCCACCCAGGCGCCCTGAAATGAATAAACATTTTAAAAATTTAAAAATAAAAGAAAGATTGTCTTATACAAATAAATTCTTCAGTATATTAAATACTCAAGCATTAACTATGATGTAGGTAAAAGAAGAACCAAATAAAAATAACTTGGCAATATAGAAATGCAATATTGTGTGTAAAAAGTTCAAAGAGAGAATGATCAGTTAATTAGTGGATAAATTACAGCATGATGACTCATTATTTTTATGTTTGTTTTTCTTGTTTTGTATTTTTGCCTGCATGTATCGTCACTAATTCTTGTATGCTGGGTCTACTCATGTTCCCAAAATGACGGCCAAATTTTCAGCTCTCATGAAAGACTCCAAAACGGAAGACCATTATTTTGCTTCTGCTTTTCCTTGTTATTAGTGAGCATAATAGTCTTTTCCAGAATCCCCCTTGCAGATTCTCCCTCATGTTTGGAGGCCCAGAATTCAATCACATGTTTATACTTATACCAGCCATTGGTATGAAAATTTAATTACAATCATTGGCTTAGTTGAACAGAATTAGCTACTGGTATGTACTGTGACCTTCTTTTTAGTATACGGCTTTACAGTAACTGAGCAGAACTGCGGTTGTCTTAACAACAACAACAAAAAAATGAGAAATGGCTGACAGCTCTACCCTATCTAACTTAGAAAAAATGTAGGTTGTATCCCATTGTGCACTCTTCTCTCTATGCAAGCAGACATGCATCTGCTTTGCAGCAAGGTATCATTTAGGAAACTAACCTTCTCCTTAATAGGAAGACTCTTTAACCATGGTTTTTCAAACTCTTTGTTGTTTTATCACTGTTACATGATCTAATTAATTAAATACTAATAAATATCTTATAAGCACAGTGCTTGTAACTCTAGTTCAACTGACAGTGTATTGACAAGGAGTATCATCACACATCTTGGTTTACACATTTATCCCATTAAATTTATCAACCTTGATATTTTCTGTCACCATCTGCAATTAGATGCTAAACTATATACAAAATCAGTTATAAATTATCTTCTACAAGGTGTAATGTAACAGTATCTTACCTGAAACCACATCCCCCTAAAATCTACTTTTTAATTTTTACCCAGTGCTAATACCTCTAAATTCTATGAAATAAAGCTGATATGTAACTTACTTAAAACATTAATATTTTATTCACTTAAAATCTTCTTCATATCATCATAAAAGAGTATACCTTAGTTTTCTTTGCTAAGGAGAGCCATTAGCATCTGAATAATATAAAAATTTTCAAGTAACAAAATGTGAAATCACTTTCCAAAGCCCTGAGCCAATAAGGAGGTATTATGCATTATTATCCTTATTTTGCCAATGACACAATGTGCAGACAGGTCAACAGATTTGCCACACCAAAACTGGAGACTGAGAACAGGTCATCATGAGTCTAATAACCAACTCTATTCTTAATTCTCTTAGTCACAAAAATATGATTAATGCAGCAAATGCAGGCTTGTTACCTGATTATTATCCCCTCTGGGTATGACATAATTCTGTCTGTCTCTTTACAAATATATTCCATGTGTGATGTTGATCCAGTGCTCTGAAAAACACACCAGGAAGACATTAAAGTCTCTGCTTAAAAGAAAAAAATCATCAGACTTATGCAAGCCCTGAAAATAGACATTTATATTTTTGAATGCCATATGCCATTTTAGAGAGCGCTCTGGTTTTTCCACAAGTGACATCGTAGTTTTCCTGTGAGGAAGATGAGAAATAGAAAAGCAGTTGATCCTTCAAAACGGAACAGCTCTTGCATCTTACAATGGACTACTCAAGTATTAATTTTATGATGTTACATTTGGGTTTATTTAGTTGAACACAAATGATATGGAAGATCATATACAGTCCACAAGCACTGAATGAAGCTTCATCCTTAGTGTAAAAATCTAAAGTCAAGAGCAACGGTTGTGAGAATGCTGCTCATAATGTCTCTATCACAGAAAGCATTTAACATGTTACAGTTAAGGAAAGTGAGGGAAGAGACAAAGTCAGAGGAAATGAAAAAAGTCCGAAGGCTCTCTAGTTCTATAGGTGTGCATTATCCTTTTATTTATACCACTTAACACATAACAGTTGCATTTCTAAAAAGCTTAATTGCCCCATGAATAATAAAACTTGCCCCACATAACAGCATCCTTATAAAACTCATTGCTTGAAGACAAGTGATATGCATTGGTGACATGATACACACAGGCAGAATATTATCACATGGAATCATTTCTCAGAGACTCAAAGACAGGATGTCTTGCTTTGTGAAACCTGCACTTATGGAAGAACTGCCATTAAAACTTTTCTGTATATAAACAGTTATTTCTAAGAAGCTAGGAAAAAGTTCCTCAGTAAAAGATGGAATAAAATAGTACTTTATAACAAATAAATCCTTTATTATTGCATAATTAGAAATAAGTTATTTTCAAGAAAAGCATTTATGAAAATGTGTAAATATAGATGTAAAGCGTTACTTATGTTTCTACAATGAATTGAAGGTCATAGGCCAACAGCCATTCTAAAAAGGCAGTTTAAGTTCAATGAAATCCATCAAAATTTCATAGCAGTTTTTTTTTTTTTCCAAATTTGATTTAGCAGATCACTGAGTGGACAGCATAAGAATATAAAAGGGATTTGTTGACATATGCAAGTGGAAAGAAGAGCCAAATATATAGTAACAATTCGAAATGGATCAATATATGAATAATGGACAAACAGTTCCTATGAACATTGAACATAATATATTAGATGAACAATATAAACGATGGGGTTTATTTACAGAACATTTTTTCCAAGACTCTGAAAATTTTGCATAGAAATATCTCAGGGTCTGGAAATCAAATGTTTTAAGTGTTCTTTTCCTGTTGAAACAGGTTTATATTAATTTCACTTTTGCTTTAAAAATATTTTCTATTTATTTTTTAAAATGTGGAAGTTATAAATCAACGTGAGGGAGAAAACATGAACCACCCATAATTAATTAACAAAAATAAGTTTTTTTTTCCAATTATCGTGACAGCAAACTAACAAATACACTAGGAAAAATGTAAAGACATTAAAAACACTATTTTTGTTCAGGCAAACACTGGTCTGTCAAAACATGTTTCTTTTCAATATATTCTTTGGTAGATGTTGAAAGGTTTGAAGAGCTTACTGAGTTAATTTACTTTATGTGAATTGATTCATGTACTTTACTTCTTCATTTATTGAATTGCAATCTGAGGTTTCTCTCGCCAAAAGAGATGTAAGAGAACTGATTACCAAAGAAGAAACTCTGGAACATACATGACTCTAAAGGACATACTGTATTGATGTTTCTGTTTTCTAAATTAAACTGCATATAAATTTGTTATGAGATTTTTGATTAAAGTTACTACTCCAAATGGAAAAGGAACAGAATAAATGAGAATCATTCAGGGCAAACTTCAAAATAACTGAAAATTAAAGAACTGTTGACCCTTTATTGTAAAATGGTATTTACTTGAACTTATCAAGTATTAAAAAACTTTTCATGAAGCATTAAAAAACTTTTATGCACTTGTTTTCAAATCCTTGGAATTAAGAAATATTTTTATATCATAACTGTGTAAGATGCAGCTAAAACATTTATATAAATCTATGTGTTTTTATGTGTATGGCAAAGCCATAGTATAAATGTCACTTTAAACCTTAATGAAAAGTGAGTAAAGCACTAGAATGTTAACTAGTAATGAGAATTACTAGTTATTGAGTATACTCTATGATAGACTATATCAGGCACTTCACATAAAGCTAACATCACAACAACCCAAACCTGTAGATAATAAAAGAGGAATTTAGAGCCCAGAGATAAAGTGATATCTCAAAGTCACTCACATAATTAATAAGTAACAAAACCAGGACTGAACCCAAGTCTGTTGGACTCAACTTACAACTCTCAATAATAATTACAAATTACCTTGCCAGCTAATATCCTTGCCAGGTAGTGAGAATGCTGATAAAAGAAAAAAATATAATAGAAATCTGTTTTAAATATTTTCTTTAAATTTCATTCAAAATATTTTGGTGGAGATAACTGAAACCACATTCTCCAACTATTGATGGAGATTTTATATGGAAGAATTAGCTATAGACAGCTAGCATTTCTATCATTTATTATTTATATGTTACTTCCTCCCCAAATGAGTTGAAGCATTTCAAGAATTGACAATGCTAAAACATTTATAATACCTTCTAATATCTTGAATGAAGTGGCAGAATAAAGAATGGCTGGCCATGGCATTTCCCTTCTTAAAAACTAACAAATTAAATTTGGGGTATCAGGGTTGTATATCTTCCAGGTTGTGAGTCTTTCCAAATCGATCCAAAGGTACCAGGGAAAAATTCAAAGCTCAAGAAAAATGGGGGCAAAAATTCCAACCAGGTGGGGCAGACTCTGTAACAGAACTAATGACAAATTACCAGTTTTCAAACTGAATGTATTTCTGACTTTGCACTTTCAATCCTAACCACTCCCAGCTCTCCCCCAAACCTATATTTTTTCAGACTCTTAGAAAACCAAAATGAACATGTAATTTATATTTCTTAAGTAAAATCTTAGATGTGGAGTCAAACATGTCTTAGATAATATAGTCAATTAATTAAGGAACAATTAACCATACTATATCAGAAAAACAAAATTGTTAATTTTTTTGAGTTAAGATTTTTTGAGTCAGAAGTTAATAAAATGAAGAGTCAGAATGACATATATCTATGACACTATAAGGAGTAAACTAAAAATGTAAAGATCAAAATTGTGAAATGTTCAATTCTGAGATTAAATAAAACTCAAGACAGAAAAATAACTACACTAATGTTTGGTTGATTCCATTGAAGAATTTAATGAGAACATACTTTTTTTCACCCTTCCTTCCTTCCTTCCTTCCTTCCCTTCTTCCTTTCAGAGAGAGAGCTCATGCACATGTGTGAGTGAGTTGTAGAGAGGAGAGAAAGAGAATCTCAAGCAGGCTCTATGCCCAGCATAGAACCCCACATGGAGTTCGATCTTATAACCCTGAGATCATGACCTGAGCCAAAATCAAGAGTCAGCTGTTTAACTGACCGAGCCACCCAGGCACCCCAGAGAGCATACTTTTAATAAAATCAAATATTAAATACAAAATGACAAAAGTACAAAATTGCATGAATAGGAAGACTTAGAGGAACAAAATCCTGAATCAAGCAGCAGTGTTACAAAAGCAATGAGTTTGAATCAAAGAAAAGAACAAAAATGGGTGAAATAAATTAATGGTATGGAGAAAGGGCTTAAGAAATTACTGTGAAGGAAGCCTGGGTAGCTCAGTCAGTTAAGTGTCCCAGTCTTGACGGCTCAGGTCATGATCTCATGGTTGTAAGATAGAGCTCCACTTTGGTGGTAGGGCGGGGCTGAGATTCTCTCTCTATCCCTCTGCCCTTCTCCCCCACTAGTGTACTCTCTCTCTCTCTCAAGAAAAGAAAAATTATTGTGAAAACCAAATACAGGAAAAAGAGTAAGATAACTAAAAAAAGCATAGTGGGTAAGGTGAATAAAGATGATCAAACATCACTATATTTGTGTCTATTTCAACACATGGAATGGAAGAAAATGAAGAAAAATTCAATTCCTATATTAAAAAGTCATGTTATATTACTAAAAAACTTTATTGGATTATTTTGGGGAAAAATGCATACTGAAACATACCCCTGGTTAAACACTGTATTTTTGAGATAATTTTTCATGGTACCATGTACAAAAGTAAGATGGAGAGACATTAGGAAGGGGAGTGAGAAAATGAGACTGGCCTCAGATTTTTCACATCAGTAACCAATATAATAACAAACTACTATGACTCTCAAATACTAAGAAAAAAAACTAATTAAGACAACTAAAAAGAATAAAGCAGATAATAACAGATGGTAATCTTCTCTAGAAACACCCTCACAGACATACCCCGAAATAATGGTTCATTTCAGTAGCCTTGGGTGCAGTCAAAATGACATAAAATAAGCTATCACAATACTTGTGTTGAAAATAGCTAAGATAAAGGATAAAATAGTTCAATTCATCTTTTCAAAATAATTTAATTGACCCAATAGTAAGGATAACACAAAGACCCTGAAAGTAAGGTGAGAATAGCATGATTGGCATGGGCATACTGTCATTCTTTTAAAGAAAAGTTTTCTTCATTCATATAATCTGCGGTAAATAACTCTAAATTTCTATGTTATACTTATCTGTAATTCCCAGCTATAACCTGCAAGTCAGTATAATGCAGTGATAGTCAAATTACATGGTGATGTGTTAGAGGAAATTTGAAGTCCCCGAAATTTTCATCTATTCTGTCATTAATAATTTCCTACTACAGTAGAATATATATGATGTGGCCAAGGTAGTAAACATTCTATTTTACTGATTATGATTAGTTAGGGAGCAATGCAGTGTGTTTAAATGGGTTTGCAAAGGTAATTGTTTTCCTGCTATTTTTGTCTTTTCATTTTAGAGTGGCTTTAAGAGCATTGTAATTAATTCAATTTTTTGGAGTCCTTTTGTATGTTTTTGTCTTCATCCTAGCACTTATGTGAAAAATTATATTAAGATATCTATTTAACTGTCAGTTTTCTTCAATTTATTATAAACCCCTCCAGGACCAGGGAGTGTGAGTTTCATATCTACACCTTTCAGTTTTTCTCACAGTTCCCCATTTAAAAGACATGTGTGTACTGAAGTCAACTGATTCCACACCAGAAGTGTTGATATCATTGCCTGCTCTCATCTTAATTAGCTCTCTGTTCAAACACAAGATTACATATTGTATAAATATGTGCTTCAGATTTTATATGTGTTTTTACTTATAGGAGATGGAAGAGGAGAATCAATGTTATTATTTTTTAAAATTTTTAATGTTTATTTCTGAGAGAAAGAGACAGAGAAACAGACAGACAGAGCTCGAGTGAATGAGGGGCAAAAAGAGAGGGAGATAAAAATCTGAAGTAAGCTCCAGGCTCTGACCTGTCATCACAGAGCCAGATGCAAGGCTTGAACTCTTTCTTTCTCTCTTTCTCTCTTTCTCTCTTTCTCTCCTCTCTCTCTCTCTCTCTGTCTCTTTCTCTCTTTCTCTCTCTCTCTCTTCCTCTCTCTCTCTCTTTCTCTTTCTCTCTTTCTCTTCTCTCTTTCTTCCTTTCCTTTCTTTGCTTCCTTCCTTCCTTCTTTCCTTCCTTCCTTCCTTCCTTCCTTCCTTCCTTCCTTCCTTCCTTCCTTCCTTTCTTCCTTCTTTCTTTCTGAGAGAGAAGGAGCGAGAGAGAGTGAAAAAGCACAAATGAGTGAGGGGTAGAGAGAGAGAGAGAGAGAAAGTAGTGCTCACCCAAAGTGGGGCTCAAACTCATGAACTGTGAGATCATGACCTGAACTGAAGTCGATGCTTAACATAATGAGCCACTATGCACCCTAGAATCAATGTTATTATTGAGAAAAACTGACAAAAGTATTGTGATTTAGTCTGATTAGTGGGAAATAAATTCCCTCTTTAAATGCCCAATTAACTGCCTAATTCTTCATTTGCTTACTGTGTCTAGACATAGCTAAATTACATATAAATGAGATGGACATTCATGGTAACATTAAGGACATGGGGTTTTGCGTTTGTTTCTTCGGGGGAAATTACTGACATTCAAAATTGGCTGCAATGTAAACACCATTAGAGAAGCAATTACTATTAATCACTCCTAAAAAAATCAAGCAGGAGACCCTCAAGTATTATTGACAGAGGCTGCTAATTTTGATATTCCCTCTGGGAACTTTCACCAAATAAGATGCATTCAATACATCTTCAATTTGTATATATCACAACAGCAGTTAAAGATATTACAAATCTAAGACATTTCCAAAAACAAATCAATGAACTGGAGGCCCCAAACAAATGTGTACAGAACTTGTTACAGACATACATTTAACTGGATGTGCTTTTAAGTGTCTCATTAGCTATCCGTTTAGAATAAGACCCTCTCTTCACTCTCCCACCCTACCAGAGAAGTTCACCTGCGTATCCTCTGGTGACAGACTGTCATTATCAAACTTGCAGGGATGCACAGTTCTTTACTCACACTGCCAAAAAGGAACAATTTCTGAGAATGCAAGAAGCCATTCGAGTAAAACCTCAGAGCTATTAGTTTTCCTGCAGAAGCTTTTAATCTTATCAATCTCCATATATTTTTTAACATAATGAAAAGATTACCTGATAAATCACTGACTTTTTATCTTATAAAATCATGAGATGTTTTAATAGTAAAAATACCATAATTTATAACTGTGTTGCAGAGAAAATTGTATGTGCTCCAGGTATTCTAAGAGGATATTCTGTCTTTAAAAAAACAAAAACAAAAACATGAAAATTGGTGTTCATCAAAGAAGCAAAGCAGAGTAGGAATTACCAGAGCAGATGCTCTCATATGAAAGTTAATACAGATGTAAAAATGAGAGATGGCACAATGCTTACACTTCATCAGTGTAAGAGCAAGGATGAACATCCATATTAGATGAGAAGAGACAGGCCTCTTCTTTTCCAAGTGGAATTGTGGAATGAATAGACAATACTGTTGTTATACTGACAACATTTTTCTTCAGAATATGTGTTCTTTGAAAACGTATTTGTCTCTGTGATTCAGGTAGCATTCTGTTCTTAACTCTGCAGCTCCACATAAAGCAATAGTGAGCTAAATTTCTTCAGATTATTTAAAACATACATGAATAGAATAAATACACCAATAGAATAAAGAAAAAACATGTTGTATTCAATACAACAATAGTCTATTTCTGGTCCTATTATGCATATCTGCAAAATAGTTTTCTTTATCTTATAATCTCTCTTTAGAAAATTTGTAGTTTGGTTATCTCTCTAGGCAGCTATATCCAAATATGTTTGTAGCTTAGGTCTCACTAGACTATTCTTTGCCCCCAAACTAACACTGTTCCAGGTAAATTTTTACTAGCCTCTTACTCTTAATAAATGGGACTACCATTATCCTATTTACCATAAATAGCATGTTGGGAGAAATTCTAGATTCTTCTCTAATTCACTTATGCTCCACAATTCACCTGACCACTTTAACTCCTAAATATTCACCGAGGCATAAAATAATAAAGTGGACAAAAGCAGGGGCTCTAGATTGTCTGGTTAAAAACTTATCTTCAATTTCTAATATCTCCACAATTTTTAACAAGTTCATCAAACAACTGAAGGATAAATTTCTTCTTTTTTTCAGATGCAGAGAAAAATAGGCCTAAACTTACAGGGCTATCATAAGGATTATGCAATATAATTTACGTGATAAACTTTCTACCATACATGTAAAATAGTCAGTGCTCAAAACCGTTACCTGTAATTATCAGCAGCAGCAACAGCAGTGCTAAGAGCATCACCATCCTCATCAGCACCAGCATTACTATCATCACACCATCATCATTATCATAATCATCATTTTGAATCTATTCTTACCTCTTTATTCACACCTCCCCTGACTTAATCAGAATTGCAGCTCATGACCTTTCACTGATAGGATACATTCCTAACTGGTTTTCCTGTTTTCAAACTTACCATTCTTTGAAAAGTAGTTATTTTGAAACAAAAACTGAAGATGTCTCTATCCTGCTTAAAATATATCTGTAGCAAAATTCATTTCTATAGTTCAATACATAAACATATAACTTTAGGTCATTTGCCTCAACTAACCCATTACACAGAATCCATTTATCAGGGGCGCCTGGATGGCTCAGTCAATTCAGCATCCAAATTCGGCTCAAGTCGTGATCTCACAGTTCATAGGTGTGCTAACAGCTTAGAGCCGGGAGAATACTTCTGATTCTAGATTTCCCTCTCTCTGCCCCTCTCCCGCTCATGCTATGTCTCTCAAAAATGACTAAACGTTAAAAAAAAAAAAAAAAAAAAAAAAAAAAAAAAAAAAAAAAAAAAAAAAAAAAAAAAAAAAAAAAAAAAAAAAAAAAAAAAAAAAAAAAAAAACAGAAAAGAAAGAAAGAAAACAATACTTCAGGTGTTTCAGGAGGTCAAGTATCGCTTAGCACAAAATTCCATCTGATCACAACCCATCTTCACCTGGAAAATGCCTGCTGTCTTTTCCCCTGGGAAACTCTCTGATTCTCCCATCCTAGATGTGTTTCTTTCTGTACTTCCAAAGCCCCTCATTCATACTGCTCTCATTCACGTCATTGTCTTGCAGTTATGTGTGCACCTCTCTAGGACATTTTACTTCATAACTGCAGAGACTACCTCTGGATCTCTGGTCCCTGCAGTGCCTCGCATGTAGCTGAACCATACGTGGATGGAAAATGAAGGCGACCTTTTTTTTCCCAGCATTCCTCTTGTAAATAAAGACTTCAAAATGTTAAAAAAAAAAAAAAAAAAAAAAAAAAAACTTGTAGAGGGATCTTTCACAGGGACTTACACATCCAATCCCAATTCCTCCGACTGCCTGCCACTCACTAATATCCATTAACTTCCAATTTCGCCAACACCCATTAACTTCCAATTTATTTCTTCTCTATTTGTTTTCTTTATCTGGTGCACCTCCATATTACCTTGTATTTTCCAAAGGGAGAGGGGAAGCACATTTACTCTCAGATCAGACTCAGACTCATCACCCCATCAGTGTCTTTCCCCTGCTTTCCTCACATTTGCTTCAATATACATTTCTATTTGAATTTCCATTACCCACCCATACGCAGTATAGTCCAGCTAAACTTCCTTCCTCCTCTCTTTTCAGAACATCTCTCTCTGTCTCTCTCAAATCTATGTCATTATTAGCTGTTTCTTTATATTGCAATGCTCTTATCCCCCCTACTTGACTGGTAAAAATATTACCAAAAGGATGCACAACTCAAATTCACATGCCACCTGGTAACAACAACAGCAGCAACAACCACAACCACAATCACCATCACCACAACTGTTCTATTCCTATGACAAATACATAATTTATCTATTTTTAGGATTTCTGTTATTCTTTTAAGATACTGAATTTATCCTATGTTTTTATTAACTCTTCAGCTTAAATGAGCTATCTACTTGATGTAGCCTTACCTCGAAAACAAAGCCAAAAATGTTATTGTGCTTTAGACAAAACAAATTCAACCATGCATGGTTTTTAATTATGTATTTTATTGAAAACAAAGCATACACAACTCTGCTTATTACTGGAAAGGTGAGTAAACACTTAAGGTATTGTTAGTGTTTTACTCAAAAGGCAGAATGTTGTCTTGCCTTTTCTCTTGGCATTTTGGATAATACTAACTTATTTTTCTAATAATGCAATAATCTTATTTTTCTGTTGTTATCGGTCATTTTTCATCAAGTGTATCAGAATGAAATTATGTTGCAATCAAGGTACCATTTACTACTCATAAATCATGACTAAACTTCACATCTGCCTTTCAACTAGATTACTGATTTTATTTAAAAGTATACATTAAAATAGCTGATGGATCTCTAAGACAGGGTTCATTCTTCCATGGAAAGGATATAACTTGATGTTATCTAGCTACAATATAAAACAACAATAACATATATTGTCAGCATGTATAGAATGCTCTTCGATTAGGAGTTAGAAAGCCTGAGACCATTTCTAAACATGGGCTCATCAATATGAAAACTTTATTGATTACAGAATGCTATAAATTCAAACATACTGGGTCCACAAGAAGTCCCTTAATTTTGGATTTCTAATCTTTTGATACTTGTGAAGTATACTTTTTGTTTTAAAAAATCACTTCCGTTCTTTTAAGTCATATATTCCACGAATATCTCTTGAATACTGACATAACTTTAATTTGATTTGAGAATTTGTTTTGGAGAAAGATAAAAGTTTATCTTAAAACAAAAGCTAGGTGTCAATATTCTCTAGGCATAAAAAGTAAATTTTCACAGATAAACTTACTAATAATAATTATTCTGTTTTTCTTTATAAATAACTATTTCTTTCCAAAAAGTATTGTGAGGTTTCTTGATCACATTGAGGTCATACCTACAAGTTAGCTTGTACTATAGGTATGTTTTTAAGAAAATTTATTTTAATCTTTTTCCTCTAGGGTAAACACAATTTTTTAAGATTATTTATTTATTTTGAGACATTCAGAGACAGTTGAAGTGCAGGAGGGGCAGAGAGAGAGAGAGAGAGAGAGAGAGAGAGAGAGATTCCCAAGCAGGCTCTGCCAGCACAGAGCCCAGTGTGGGGCTCAAACTCACGAACTGCAAGATCATGACCTGAGCTGAAACCAAGAATTGGATGGTTAACTGACTGAACCACCCAGGTGCCCCAAATACAACTTTCATATCTATTACAGATAGTGTGCGTTTATATACCATACGCCTTCCATACGCCAGGCATATATTAAATGCTGTGTCATTAAATGGCTGAGACCCTGAAGTTGGACACATGCCAAAGGGTATACTCTTTAAAGTGGTTCAGAGTAACTTTGGTTACTACACTTTGGTATGTGGACTACTTTAAGCCAAAAGGAAAATGAGACTCTGTAGGCTCAAGAGAAAATTTTGCCCTTACCTTAACTACCTAGAAGAATCCAAATTGGGAGTCCTTCTCAGAATTGGAGTTACTACAGGAAACATACTGTATCTAACTGACCCATCTGTATGGCAGGTGAATATTGAATAACCAAACCTCCTTCTCATTGCACTATGGCTTTCCCTCGTCCCCTGTGAGGGACTGGGACTACCACATTCCTTAGCTCAGGATGGCATATACCTCATTTTACCTTTCTGCTTTTGAAGCTCTCATTTGTGTGCCATTCCTGTATGTGCAAAAAATTAAATTTGATTTTCTCCTGTCTTGTGTCAGTTCAAATCTCAGACCAGCCAGGAGAATCTCTGAAGAAGAAAAATCTTCCTCCCCTACATCTACTATTATACTTTTGATATAAAGGAACTCTATTATGTGGTTCTTTCCTAAAGTATATTTCCTTAGGAAATCTTAGGAAATTTGAGACCAGTCCTCGAGTCAGTCAGACGCATATGTGGAACAATCCCTTATCTGTATTGTAAAATTTCAGGGATGTTGGTGCAGCTCTTCTAAAATTCAAAATAAAAACTAGGGCATCTAGGTGGCTCAGTCGGTTAGGTTAAGTGTCCAACTCTTGATTTCAGTGCAGGTCATGATCTCATGGTTGTGAGATCGAGCCCCAGGTAAGACTTTAAGCTGGGCATGGAGACTGTTATGACTCTCTTCTCCATTTCCCTTTGCCCTTCCCTTGCTAGTGCACAAGTTGCTCTCTCTCTTAAAAACAAACAAACAAAAACAAAAACAAAAAACACAACTAAACAAGTAGAACTACCCAATTTTGTTGGATAATTCTTGAATTCCCAGTAATAAAGAATCTTTCATTTTGCTTATTTAAAATTTAGATTTTGTTTAAAAAATGTATTTTGTAAGAGATCCTCTGAAATGTGAAGTCATGCTGGTTCTGTTACTTTTGGTTCATATTTATAGTACTAGCCGATTTTTATATATGATTTTCCCTCCAAATGAAACAAACATGTTTTAGAGGTCTCCTCAGGATAAATTTGGAGAGAGGCTATGTTTGGCAAACACATGGTCTCTGGCCCACTGAGGGATTATCATCCTGGTGGGCCAAGGATGAATTAAGGACATTTCTGACACCTCACAATTGGAACCTATGAAGATTAATAAAAGGTAGTCCCATTTAGAAGTGTTGGGAGGCCGGGATAGGGAGCTCTCAAGCCTTGCAGACCCAGTAGAAAGAGAAGAACCTTGAAAGTACACAGGACTCTACTACCTCAGCAGGAGGAAGAAGTTTTCTTCCTCCACCAACTCCACAGCCCAGCCAATGAGAGAGACTCACAACTCAGCCAATGAATAGCTACTATGTTTAGACTTCACCCTCCCAAAATCTCCCCTTTTCTCTACAAAACAGTGTATCTCTCCTTTGTTTTGCAGACTTGCCCGTGGTTTTGTTGCAGCTTGCTTGTCCTAGATTGCAATTCTTTGCTATTGCAGAATAAACCCATTTTTGCTGGTAAAATAGCTGGCAGGTTTTTTTTTATTTATTTATTTATTTTTACACAGAGAGAGGGTGTGGGGGGGAGAGAGAGAGAGGGAGAGAGAGAATCCCAAGAAGGCTCCATGCCCAAAACCAGGAACAATCTCAGGACCGTGAGATCATGACCTGAGCCAAACCAAGAGTTAAACCTATGGAGACACCCAGACACTCTGGCAGTTTTATTTTTAAGGTTAATAATTTAGACCTGTATTTGGCTCAACAACCTATTTCTACACATATCTCAGAAATTTCCTGGGAGATACATTCTCTAAACCAATTAACTTACCTACTAAGGCCATTGTAAAAGAAAGTCTCTCCTTATGCCTAAGGATGATATTCAAATGTTTACTGACATTCAAACACATTCCCCAAATGAAACATAAATAAAATTAACAAAAATACCAAATGTTTGCAAAGCTACATTAAATATTGCCAGTCATCCACATATTTGAATATTCTATCTAAGCCAGAAGTGAAGTCTGTTTCATACCCATGAAAATTGCTATGGTGAGAAATGTGAACCTATTCGAGTCCACTTTTGATTGGATTCCCCTCTTAAAATTAGTTTAATATTTTTATTTCCTGTGTTTTTGTGTTTACTGTGTAATTTCTTTGTATCCTATTTTTCTTTTTATTTGTCCATTTGTAATGTCCTGAGTGGGCTTTCTATCACATTTTAGCCTTATGTTCCTCTTTTTGTACTTTATTTTTTCAAATGTATTTTTTTATTTTTAGAGAGAGAGAGACCAAGAGCTGGGGAGAGGCAGAGAGAAAGAGAAAATCTAAAGCAGGCTCTGTGCTGTCTGGGTCTGGATCCCACGAACTGTAAGATCATGATCTGATCAAGAGTCAGATGCTCAAATGAGCCACCCAGGTGCCTGGTAATTTACTTTTAAGTATAAAGATAGCAATTGGTTTGGAAAGTACTGGATCTTATAAAATTTGCTATATTAGGGAAATGTTAAAATTATGATTTTAGTAATTAAATTATCTTAAAGAGAAATATACTTAACTTTTGTTTAGTTCTAACTATAAAATTCAAGATAAATTTAAATATAACTTCAAACTCTTTTTGACCAATTTTATTATGTTTTGAAAAAAAACTAGGGAAACATCACAATATATTAGACAATCATTCTATAATCTTCAAGTTGCTTAGAAATTCTCTACTGCTTACTCTGCTTGATATAAGAAGTTAGTTCAGGTTTTGACTACTTACAAGTTAAATATCCTGGAATTCTGAGAAAGATGGCATCACTAAGGAAAAGGCAATGATCGCATAGCACTCTTTCACACAAACAGTTACAGGCAATAATAGGCAAACAAAACAAAATGAAAACCAAAACCAACCAACCAACCAACCAACCAACAAACCAGCTAATAGCACTGTCCTTTGCTTACTAGTGACTGACCAGCTTTTTCTCCTACCGTGCCTTTTACATGAGCCACTTATCTCTGTGGTAGCCATGGTATCTCCTTGGTAACACTTTTTGTTTGATAGAATACACACAATCCAGATCTTTTCCCATAGCTTGTTTGGGCTGTCTGTTATCATGACAACAGAATTTTCCAGCAGTCCACAGTGTGTTGTTCTGGGCCTAACATGATACAAGATGTAGGAAGATCCTAGACAAAAACCAGAGCAATTTAGTTTTCAGTCCAGAGTCATTTAAATGGAATCAGATAAAGCATTTCCCTGTGTGTAAAACGTTCAATTCACTGATCTTTAAAAACGAGTCAGAGATGATGTTCTCTTCCTCTCCATCTCTTTAGAAACCATAGGATTTCTTACATATAACTAACAATAGACATTTCTCGACAACATTAGAGTGTTTATCAGATTTTACATTAGACTCTGGGATAATAACCACTACTTCAGATGTTATAAAAATGCTAGAATTGTTTATAACTGGATTCAGATTCAGTGAATGTTCTAAGAGTAGTGTCTTCTACAAAGCCTTAAGTCATAGCCACACTTAAGTCATGAAAATCAATAGTAGAATTGCTGTCAGGGCGAATATTAATATAATGGCTAAGGATGAACAGAGAAAGGCACAGAAATCAATCATGAAAACAGGGTTTGATTAATTTTATAATAAAATTATGAAGTACTATAGAGCTCAAAAAAATGGAAAGGAACTATTTTTAGAATAGGATGGTTTCAGACAACAATTGACAATTGAGCTGGAAACCATCTACTAGCAATATTTTCATTACACCAAGACCATGATATTTCCATGTCCAAGCTCAAATCTTTCTCCAAACTGTAAAAACAGTACTCTGATGTTTGTCGGTCTTTGAAAACATATTTATTAGCTTCTTCCCTAGTTGGGAGTTGGGCCCTGGGCCTGGTCCTTGGGAGCCAGATGTTGCCTTCCCTCCACCCTCCTTCTGTGCCCTATTCACAGAGTAACTAACAAGTAGGGTGGCACTGAGTGGCTTCTGCGGGTCGGGGCCAGAAACAAGAGGTAAGTTTTTGTTACCAGACTGTCCTGTCAAGAGACTTAGGACTTATTGCTAAGAAGTGATGATTGTGATATAAAGAACCATACAAAGAAGAGGGCCACTACATATATGGCTGGTGAAGAGCTTTCCCAGCCGTATTTTATCTTTTGTCTCAGCCTCAACTCTACAATGATTTAGGTATTATTAATCTCTTCTTTTGGCAATATTACCTTTTTAAAACACTCTGGCAATAATATTTATGTTTACCAGGTGTCGTGTGTTTCTCTTCCAGACAATGCATATATATAACCACTAGTGTAGAGAAATCTACAGGCTACATAAATTAACCAACTTGGGAGGTCAAATAAGAAGACTAAACAATAGAGTGACATAAAAATAAAGTAGTGTTTTCTTTCTAAAAGAGCAGGAAATCCTGGAAAAAGTATAAAATTAAATAGATATGGTGTGAATTCTGTCAACTGGGTGACCTCAGATATGTTATTTAATCTCTCTGAATCTCAATTTTCTTATCTCAAAGTGGAGATAATATCAACTGCCTTTTAAAATTATTGGAAGCATTAAACATATAAAATTATTGGAAGTATTAAAGAGACTATATGCAAATCACTAAATATAGTATCTGGTATTTAGCAGGTATTCTATAGTATATTAATTAGTAATGAATGTTCTGCAAATGCTAGGAATGCTTCAAGCATTCACTGAAGTTATAATAAAAAAGATCTGGGAACTAGGCACATGTAAGCCCCTTCTAGTGAGACATAAATGGTGTATTGGAAATTACAATCAGTTTGAAATTTAAAGCCATGGGTCCTGATTTAGACATTATTTACCTGCTAATAATATGTTTCCATGAAAACACTTAAACTCTTAAAGCTGAAGAGTTCTTGATATGAAACTAATAATAATAAACCTTAGTAACACTATAAATATAAAAGGTGTTTGTAAGACAAAATGTACTGTAAAGTGCAAGAAAGATATAAGAAATGTGATATCTAAACTTAAACGATTCATAGAGCATGATTCTTGGCTAAGCACAGGCACAAAATCTATTTAATTCCTGTAATAGCCTCTTATTTTGACCTGCTGCTACTTGTAATCATGGGAAATAAATGAATGTGTACTCCTGCTAGATACCACATGAAAACAAAATTTAAGAGATCAAATCTAAAAGTGAAATACAAACACAT
The DNA here is from genome assembly GCF_003009895.1 of Hyaena hyaena. Taxonomy (NCBI): domain Eukaryota; kingdom Metazoa; phylum Chordata; class Mammalia; order Carnivora; family Hyaenidae; genus Hyaena; species Hyaena hyaena. The sequence goes on along the minus strand of NW_024081619.1, from coordinate 2,162 downwards.
CAACAGATGATTTTAAGACACATTCTTTTCCAAAATACACTTTTCATAATGCGGCATTCTTTTGGCCTTTTGTGCTGAAATGGCATTTTCTCAAATATGGGAATTATTATGAGTAATATATGTAAATAAATCTGCCAACAAACCTATTCTCCAGTACATGCAGCAGGACCTTCATGATCTTTTCACATTAAGAAGAAATTTATTTGGGGGTAGGGGAGAGGGGAAGGGGGGTGATGGGCATGAAGGAGGGCACTTGTTGGGATGAGACTGGGTGTTATACGGAAACCAACTTGACAATAAACTATGAAAGAAAAAAAAAAAGAAGACGTTTATTAAATCAGCTCTACTGGGAGATACTGACAGGACTATGTTGCAAATTACTGACTGGAAATTTAATCTTCTCCTTTTTAAAGACTGAGTGATAAGAATCTACTTTTGCTGGTCTAGAGGCAAAAATCCCAATCACTCCAAAGTAAAATTGTTAAAGTAAAACTGAAGGCTTAATTTTTAAGTATTCTGAAGAATAGTTTATTTTAACATTCATAATGTGGCTTGATGCTTGTATTTAGGTACTTCTGTTTTAAAGTCAATATTTTAATGACATTAAATATCACATTTGTTTTTTGTTTCCTAGAGAATCTTTTAAATCTGATAATCTGTGATTATATATTTGTCCACTAACGATCTTAATATTTTTGAATTGCAGTGTTGGAAATGTAGTCAAAGTGGTTGATTATAATTCATGTCATTTCTCCTCTTTATGTTTTATCTTCAGGAACTTACAGTGTTTTCCTCCCTCTTCAGTCCCTTCTCCCTTGGAGCCACTCCTAACTTCAGCCTTCAATCTTACCAACCATATTCTTGCCTACTTTCCACTGGTCTAAACCATTGCTTGTAGTTTAGACATATGACACAAGGGTTTAAAATAAATTTGTTGATTATTTTTTTTCTCTCTGTTTTACAGCACTTCTACTGTCTCATTTGCCCTGAATCCCAACACTGCTGCCCAGTAATTTGTCTCTGGTTAACAGTGTTTCCTTCCCCAGGCAGACCTTCTTAAAGAAGATGGATGATATGTGTTGTATGAGGTGTGCCCTGGGCAGATAAAGGAGATGCCATATGGCCACATCTCCATGGAGCTGGGGTTGAGAGAGCATTTTTAAGGGAAGAGGAAAGAAAGAAAAGAAGGGGAAAGTTCAGTTAAGTTGAAGAAGTTATCAAAGTCACCAGTGTAGTAGAGGATATTCTTAGGTAAACTCTGTTTTTCTTCATTTGTTTTACAAATTTTATTTTGTTATTAGAAGTCAATTAATAATGTCTATAAAACTACTGTTTGTGCATACACTCACTAGGAACTTGATAATTCCTTTGAACCTGTGATTTGTCTTAGCTCCTTAAATGAAATAAAATCTAGTTCTCTAAGGAAAAAAAAAACCTTCATTTATTTAAAATGACTTTGGAGTCAGTTTGAAATTCTACTCAAATACATAAAATAAAAATATATAAATGTGTGTGTATATTTTTAGTAAAAATGGAAATTTTTACCCATAACATCTGATCTGTTCCCCAGACATATCCACTATAAACAGTTTAAAGTGTATCTCAAAACCAATATTAATCTAAAATCTTAAAAATTCATGTACCCATTCTAAGAACATTAACTTGTTATGGAAAGAGATGGACACCACCCAAATGAAAAGAAACAGAGGCTGTTTATTCAAACTTGCTCTAGCTAGGGAGTCAGTCACTATTACTTGCATTTGGCAGTTACTTAAAGGCAGTCAAGGGCATGGAGAACTTCCCAATGAAAAAGGAGAAAAGCTCAGGTATGCTCCAATCAGAGGTTGTCTGAATAGGAAAGCAGGAGGTGGACAAACTAGAAGTGGGGTGTGTTATGTAATTAGTTTAGAGAACATATTTGGCTTTCTCAGGTTGATTCTGCATTGGAGGCAGGCAAGAGAAGGGGACAGGAAAGGGAAGCTGGCATGCTTTGGCTAAGTCATCATTTTACAATCACTGCTACAAAGGTGTTGTTTGACTTCTTGGGTTGGTTGCTACAGAGGGGTTATTGTTTGGCTTCCTAAGCTGGTTACCACAGAGATGTGGGTTAGAGTTCTGTTCTTCTTTTCTTTTTCTTTTTTTTTTTTTTTTTTTTAATACAG